>NC_143136.1:24079090-24383181 GCF_059928025.1 Delphinapterus leucas | reverse complement strand
CACCAAAACTTGGTTTCAAAGTTTTTTTCTCCATTTTATGCTGAAAGCAGGAAAATCTCTCCCAAAGAAAGGGTAGCATGCCCATGAAGTAATAGCAATATTAACAGAAGGTGATTATGTAAGTTATTCTAAATTGACTTTAGTTCCATTACGTAGTTATCATATTTAAAATGCAATATAGAAATAACCACTTTGTTTTTATAAAGTAACATAAAATTTCAGTTAATTCTTATATGCACTACTGAATAATTTCTATTTGCTTTCTTGGCAGTGAAAAAAAACTATTGGTTTTAGGGGTTCAAAAGTAAATTGCTACACCAATGTAAACTATACTTTTGTTTGTAGTGAAGGTAAAAGACTTTGAAGATCCCACTGATAACTCTGTAAAATATGAGGAGAAATTACCAAACCAGGTGATTTCTTGCCATATATATATATATATATATATGAAGTATAGAGGCTCTAAAATAAGCTATTTCACATGAAAGTCTTCATGGCTGATAAATATGACTATCATAGGAATATTTTAAGAGGGGATTGTTTATTAACCTGTTTAAAAAAAAAAAAAGGTTAAAAATAGGTCTGGGAAGTTTGCATCCCCAGCCAAGGATCTAGAGGGAGAGGATTTATTCCGAAGGAAGTTCGTGTCCCTAATCAAGGATGAAGAGGCTCAGGTTGCACTGGCTAGAAGCTCACATCCATGCTTAAAGATGAAGGAGGCCTGCATTATACAACTTCAAGCTTATATCCATATCCAAGTGCAGAAGAGACCAGGATTCATGCAACCAGAAAGATCATACCCAGGATGTTCATACCCAGGATGTTCATATTATGTTCCTTCATAAAGAAGGAAAATGGCCACTCATTCATTGCTTCTGGGAATGTGAAATGGTACAGCCACTTTGGAAAGCAGTCTGGGCATTTCTGAAAGCACTAAATTTGCACCCATCACACAACGCAGCAATCACAGTTCAGGGCTCATCCCAGAGAAATGAAAATCTAGGTTCTCACAAAATCCTGTACAGTAATATTCGCAGCAGCATGATTTGTAATAGCCAAAGACTGGAAACAACCCAACATACTTTCGGGTGAATGGTTAAAGTGACTGTGACTGTAGTATGTCCATACCATAGAATAGTACTCAGTGAATAAAAAGGGAACAGGGTATTGACACATTTGTACCACTGGAAAACTAATTTTCTAATGAAGAAAACAGTATAGGGTTTATAAAGTGGACACACTGGATGAACACCAGAGAATGATGTAGAGGGAAAAAGTTAATCCCCCAAAGTTATATTCTGTACAATCTATTTATATAGAATTCTCAAAATGCGGACAGTTTAGCAATTACCAGGCATTAGGGGAATGGTGCAGGAGGAGTTACCCATGGGGGAAAGGGGTAAAGGGTATACGAAAATCTCTCTGTATTATTTCTTACAAGTGCATGAGAATCCACAATGAGGTGACAATAAGTAGTTTAATTAAAAGAAAAAAATTAGAGTTGAACCCTCTACTATTTGCACTAGACCCGACCGTTCTGCCAATCACTGCTTGTAAATCCTGGCTGTAGATCAGTCCCCAGCGAGATTCTCCCGCTGGGAATGGCGTCTCTCCCCAGGCGGAGACATTCCTCAAACGCCTCTAGTAAAGGAGCTGGCAGTACAAAAGGAGAACCAAGCCAGCAATAAAGAAATTCTCAAGTAGAGGTGGGAACGCATACAGGAAGCAAGAGCCAGGGGCAAAAAGAGGCATCCCAGATGCGCCCTGTTATTGAGATACTGGTAAAACAAAGAAGGGACAGTGGACTGGATGTGCCCAGAAGTGCAGCGTAATAGCAGTCCAAGCCCGAGATATTAGAAAGCAAGCACGGATCCGTTGAAAGAGAACGCTCACTGCAGTTGAGCGGGGCAGGTTCCCGTGGGGGTCCTGCGCCTCACCTCCGCGGGTCAGAGGTCACGTCCCGGGCCAAAGTCAGTTTTGGCTGAGGCGGACTTCAGGGCGCAAACACGCTGCCTCCTTTCTCCTCGCTGCCCGGGACCCCCGCGCGGTCAGTAATGCCCGCGCCCAACTGCGCACCGCCCTCTTTCCCATGCACTTCTGCCCTTCCCCCATCTCTCCTCCGACCTGCCCGAGGAAAGGCAGGAGCTAGGCCTCCCGCCTGCCCTCCCCCACCACGGCCTACCTGCGGGCTTGCGAAGTCCGGCAGCTGCTGCGCAACAAGTTTGTGGTCGTCGTGGGGGGATCCCATGCAGAGCGCCGTGTGCAAGGACCTGGTGCTCCTGCTGCAGAAGGGCTGCCTGTTCTTTTCCAGCCAGCTGAAGGCCAAGGGCGAGCTGAGCTTCGAGCGCGATGTGCCGCGGAAGGGCTGCGGGTGGGAACGCCTGCACAGCTGCACGTATTACCGCGACGTCTGCCGGTTCTGCTCCGGCCACCACCTGGTGCGTTTCTACTTCCTCGTGCGTGCGTACTCCGCGTACGTAAAGACGTCCTGGAACACCTGCGTCGGGGCGAACACGCCCCGCACGTGGTGGTCGTGAACTCCTGCCTCCGGGACCTCTCCACGTACGGCCAGGATTTCCCGAGGAGTTACCTGGAGGGCTTAGAGAGCCTGTTCGGGCGCCTGGACAAAGTGCTGCCCGAGGCCTGCCTCCTGGTGTGGAACACGGCCCTGCCAATGGCGGAGGTCGTCTCCAGGGCTTCCTCCTGCCGGAGGACCTATTCCGAGGTGCGCGCCTGCGGGAAAAAGTGATAGAGGCCAACTTCTACAGCTCGGCAGAGGCCAGCAGGTACGGCTTCGACATGCTGGACCTGCATTTCCACTTCCGGCATGCAGGACAGCACCGGCAGCGAGATGGCGTGCACTGGGACGAGCGCGCACACTGCCACGAGCGCACACACTGCCACCTCTCCCAGCTGCTGCTGGCTCATCTGGCGGATGCCTGGGGCGTGGACCTCCTCTGCCGCTACCCCGTGGGCAGGTGGATCAGGGATGGTCCCACCAGGGGACTTCCAGGCCTGGTGGACGGTAGGCAACCCCGGGACAGCAGAGGTGACCCGGGCGAACAGCCCTTGTCGTGGTTCCCAGCCACGTCGGCATGCCTCTGCGGCGACCTTCGGAACCCTTTCCCCAGGCGCGACCTCCGTTCCAGCCCTACCGCCAAGGCACCTGTGTGCCCTACCACTCATCTTCACAGCGCGGGCAATTCTCCAGTGATTCTTCAGCGCGCCAGGTCAGATACACACTGGCGAAGCAAACTCAATGATTGACCGGGAGACACGTGTCGGCCCGATTCGCAGAACCTCTACCCAACATCGGAGCAGAAGGTCGCCTCCCTACCCTTCCCAGTGCCCCAGCGGGCCATGCAGACGCCAGCGAAGGCGCACCAACAGACGGACCCAAGCACACCCAGAGGCAAGACCTCAGTAGCCAGACCTGGACCTGGGCTCCTTCCCAACGTAGTCAACAGGCTGGACAGACTGCCCGACTTCTCTCACTTAAGCGTGGCCTTCAGCAACCCTGCGATGGTGAGGACTCCTTCACCCTCTTACTTTCACCGGTCAGCAACCTCACACATTCTTCTTTGCCAGAGCCTTCACTCCACTTCTCACACCATTCTCCTCTTAACGTTTGTGCAGAAATGAGCTCTAAATGAAAAAGTACACACACGGTTAAGCCTTGCCTAAATATAAGTCTTCCAACAGTATTCTCCCTAGACATTTTTCCTGAAAAGAAAAAGGGAAAAATTTTGAACCTTAACACTTACCAAAACGTTTCTAGTGACTTCAGTATCACTATTAGTTTTTACATACATTTATAGAACTTACTCTCCAAAGCTTTCACCACAAATTGTCTTGCACATTCCTTAATTACATTTATCTGTGCTTCAACATAATATTTATCCTTAAAAAAAGTATTCCATTCACTAACACAAGAGTCCTTATTTTCTGTTAGAGACATATTTTCTACTCTTGAGCTCATCAAATACCTAGCATATTTTAAAAACTAGACTTCATTTTTTAGAGCAATTGTAGATTCATAGCAAAATTGAGAGGAAAGTAGAGTTCTCATATACTTCCCATACACAGCCTCCCCCAGTAGCAATATCCCACACCAAAATTGTACATTTGTTTACCTTCAGTGAAACTACACTGATGTATCATTTCACCCAAAGTCCATTTTACACATTAGGGTTCACTGTTGGTGTTGTACATTCTATGGTTTTTGACAGGTGTATAATGACATGTATAGTATCATACAGAATAGTTTTATTGCCCTAAAATTCCTGTCTGCTCCTTTTCTTCATTCCTCCCCCATCCAACCCCTCGCAACCACCCATCCATAATGGTCTCCAGAGTTTTGTGTTTCCTAGAATGTTATGTAGTTCGAATCATACAGTAGTAGCCTTTTCAGATTGTCTTCTTTTACCCAGTAATTTGCCTTTAAGTTTCTTCCATGTCCTTTCATGGCTTGATAGCTCGGTTGTTTTTAGTGGTGAAAAGTATTCTGTTGTCTGAATGTACCACTGTTTATCCAGTCACCTGCTGAAGGACATCTTAGTTGCTGCCAAGTTTTGGAAGTTATGAATAAAGCTGCTTTAAACATTCATGTGCAGGTTTCTGTGTGGATATAAGTTTTCAACTTCTTTGAGTAAATATCAAGGAATGCAGTTGGTGGATCATATGGTGAGAGTATGTTTAGTTTTGTAAGAAAATGCCAAACTACCTTCCAAAATGACTCTACCGTTTTGCATCCCATCAGCAACTAATAAGAGTGTCTGGTGTTCTACATCCTCGCCAACATTTGGTGTTGTCACTGTTTTGGATTTTCACCATTCTAATAAGCACAAGGTATCTTGGTGTTTCAGTCTGCACTTCCCTAAGGACATTACGTTGAGCTTATTATTTATTTATGTATTTATTATTATTATTATATTTATTTATTATTATTCATAAGCTTATTTACCATCTGTATATATTCTTTGATGAAGTGCCCATTTTTAATCAGTTGTTCCTTTTCTTATTGAGCCTTAAGATTTCTTTGTATCTTTTGGATAACAGTATTTAATCATATGTCTTTTAGAAGTAACTCCCAGTCTGTGGCTTATCTTCTCATTCTCTTGGTGGTGTCTGTTGCAGAGGAGAAGTTTTTAATTTTGAGGAAGTCCAACATATCAGTTTCTTTCATGGATTGTGCTATTTGTGTTGTATCTAAAAGTTTATCACCAGGGCTTCCCTGGTGGCGCAGTTGTTGAGAGTCCGCCTGCCGATGCAGGGGACGCGGGTTCGTGCCCCAGTCCGGGAGGATCCCAACATGCCGCGGAGCGGCTGGGCCCATGAGCCATGGCCGCTGAGCCTGTGCGCCCGGAGCCTGTGCTCCGCGACGGGAGAGGCCACAGCGTTGAGAGGCCCGCGTACAGCAAAAAAAATTAAAAATTAAAAATTAAAAAAATAAAAAAATAAAAATTTATCACCAAGGTCATCTAGATTTTCTCTTGTGTTATGTTTTAGGAGTGTTTTAGTTTTGCATTTTACATTTAGGTCTATGATCCATTTTGGGTTAATATTTGTGTATAAATATTGTGTATAAAGTCTGTGTCTGGATTCGTTTTGCCTGTGGATCCAGTTCTTCTCACACCATTTGTTGCCTGAAGTGTCTGTCCTCCAACTTTTTTTTCTCCTTTAATGTTGTATTGGCTATTCTTATTCTTTTGTCTTTTTGTGTAAACTTTAGAATCAGTTTGTCAGTAGCCACAAATAGCTTGCTGGGATTTTCATTAGGATTACAATGAATCTATATCAGGTTGGGAACAATTGACATCTTGACAGTAGTCTGTCTTCCTATCCATGAATGTGGAATATCTCTCCATTTATTTAGTTTTTTGATTTCTTGCATCAAGATTTCATAGTTTTCCTCCTATAGATATCTTGTACATATTTTGTTATGTTTATACTATGTCATTGAGGGGGGTGTTAATGTGAATGGCATTGCGTTTTCTATTTCAAGTTACAATTTTTCATTGCCCGTATATAAGAAAGCAATTGACTTTTGTATACTTATCTTGTATCCTACAACCTTACTATAATTGCTTCTTGGTTCCAGGAGTATTTTTTTTGATTCTCTCAGATTTTCTACAGACAGTTATGTCATCTGTTAACAAGTACAGTTTATTTCTTCCTTCCCAATTTGTATATGATCTATTTCCTTTTCTTGTCTTGTAGCATTAGCTAGGGCTTCCAGTATGGTGTTGAAAAGGAGTGGCTAGAGGGGATATCCTTGCCTTTCTCCTGATCTTGGGGAGAAAGCTTATAGTTTCTCACCATTAAGTAAGATGTTAACTGTAGATTTTTGGGTATGTTTTTAATTAAGTTGAGGATGGTGTCCTCAGTTTCTGGTTTGCTAAGTTTTCATCATGAATGGGACTGGATTTTGTAAAAGGCGTTCTCCTCATGTACTAATATGATTATGTGATTTTTCTTCTTGTTGATGTGATGGATTATGTTAATTTGATTTTTGGATGTTGAACCAGCTTTGCATCTAGAATAAATCCCACTTGGTCATAGTGTAAAATTCTTTTTATACATTGTCGATTTGATTTGCTAATATTTTGTCGAGGATTATTGCATCTATATTCTTGAAAGATACTTGTCTGTAATTTTCTATTATTGTAATGTTTTTGTCTGGTTTGGTATTAGAGTAATGCTGGCCTTATAGAATGAGGCCATCTACTTCTATCTTCCAGAAGAAATTCTAGACAACGAGTATAATTTCTTCCCTAAACGTTTGGTAGAATTCACCAGTGATCTCATCTGGGCCTGGTGCTTTCTGTTTTGGAAGGTTATTAATTATTGACTCAATTTCTTCTATAAATCTAGGCCTATTCAGATTGTCTATTTTATCTTCTGTGAATGTTGACAGATTGCATCTTTCAAGAAATTGGTCCATTTCATCTAGATTAACAAATTTGTGGGTGTAGAGTTGTTCATAATGTTCCTTAATTATTCTAGTTCTTTTAATGTCCATGAGGCCTGTAGTGGTGCCCCCTCTTTCATTTTTGATATTAGTAATTTTTGTCCTCTCTCTTCTTTTAGTTTTCCAGGCTATTGTTGATCTTTTCAAAGAACCAGCTTTTAGTTCCATTGATTTTCTATATGGATTTTCTATTTTCAATTTCTTTGATTTTTGCTCTAATTTTTATTATTTTATTTTTTATTATTTTATTATTTATTTTTATTATTTCTCATTTAGATTTAATTTCCGTTTCTTTTTCTAGTTCTCTAAGGCACAAGCCTCTATTATTGATTATTAGATCTTTCTTCTTTTTTAATACTTGCAATCAATGCTATAAATTTCACTTTAAGCACTGTTTTCACTACATCCCCCAAATTTTGATAAATTGTATTTTCATTTTCATTTAGTTAAAACATTTTAAAATTTCTCTTGAGATTTGTTCTTTGAGCCATGTATTATTTAGTAATGTGCTCTTTAATCTCCAACTATTTGGGGATTTTTCAGCTATCTTTCTGTAATTGATTTCTAGGATAATTCCACTATAGTCTGAGAGCAGATATTGTATGCTTTCTATTCTTTCATATTTGTTAAGGTATATTTTTATGGGTCAGAATGTGGTCTATCTTGGTGAATGTTCCATGTGAGGTTAATAAGAGTGTTTATTCTGCTCTTGTTGAATGAAGTATTCTGTACATGGCATTTATATTCAGTTATTTTATGGTTCTGTGGAGTTCAACTATGGTATACTTAGTTTCTGCTTGCTGGATCTGTCCATTACTGATAGAAGGTCTTGAAGTTTCCAACTATGATGGTGGATTCATCTGTTTCTTCTTGAAGTTCTACCAGTTTTTGCCTTCTGTATTTTGATGCTCTCTTGTTAAGCGCATATCTAATAAAGATTGTCATGACTTCTTAAAGAATTGACTCTTTATCATTATGCAGTGCCCTTCTTTATCCCTGATAATTTTCCTTGCTTTGACATCAGCTTGCCTCATCTAGTGTTAGCATGATATATCTTTCTCCATCCCTTAACTTTTAATCTATGTGTGTCTTTATATTTAAACCAGGTTTCTTATATATGACATAAAGTTGGGTCTTTTGATTCACAATCTATTAATTGGCCTTTTAATTGGTTTACTTAGAGCATTGACTTTTAATGTGATTATTGATATATTTTGATTAATATCTTCCCAATTTGTACCTGTTTTCTATTTGTTGCCCTTTTTCTTTGTTCTTGCTTTTGTCTTCCACTCTTTTCCTGTCTTTCATGGTTTTAATCAAGCATTTTTATGATTCTATTTTTTCTTCTTTTTTAGCATATCAATTATTACTTCAGTTTTTAACCTTTTTAAGTGGCTGCTCTAGAGCTTTCAGTATACATTACAACTTATCCAACTTTACTTTCAGGTAAACCTATATTGCTTCATGGGTACAGCAAGGTTATCCATACATTGAAGACCTTCTTGCTATTATTATTTTAAACAAACTGTTATAGGTTAAATCAATCATGAATAAAAATTTAAAGTTTTTATTTTACTTTCACTCATCCTTTCCCTAATGCTCTTCTTATCTTTATACAGATTGAGTTTCTGAAATGTTATTTTCCTTTTCTCTAGAAAACTCTTTTTTTAACATTCCTTGCAAAGTAAGTCCCTGCTGGCAACAAATTCCTTCAATTTTTGTCTGAGAAAGTATGTCTCCCTCACTTTGAAGGATAATTTCATAGGATACAAAACTCTAGGTTAGTGTTTCCTTGTTTTTCTCTCTCTAAACTTTATATATTTCACTTCACTTTCTTCTTGTTTGCATGATTTCTGAGAAGTTTGATGTAATTTTTATCCTCGCTCCTCTACAGGTAAGGTGCTTCCTCTGGCTTCTTTTAAGATTTTTTTCTTTATCTTCGATTTTCTGCAGTTTCAATATGGTATGCTTAGATGTAGATTTTTTTTTTTTTTTACATTTAACCTGCTTGATGTTATCAGAGCTTCCTGGATATGTGGTTTAGTGTCTGGCATTAATTTGCAGAAATTTTCAGCCTTTATTGCTTCAGATATTTCTTTGGTTCCTTTTTTTCTTCTCCTGTGGTATTCCCATTATGCCTATGTTAAATCTTTTATAATTGTTCTACTGTTCTTGAATATTTTATTATATTGTTTTCAGCCTTTTTTCTCTTTGCTTTTTAGTTCTGGAATTTCTATGGGCATATCCTCAAGCTCACTGATTCTTCCCTCAGCCGTGTCATTCTGCTAATGGGCTCATCAAAGGCATTCTTCATTTCTGTTACAGCATTTTTTTATATCTACAATTCTTTTTTATTCTGTCTTAGAATTTCTGTCTCTCTGCTTACATTACCCATCTGTTCTTGCATGTTGTCTGCTTTTTCCGTTAGAGCCTGTAGCGCATTAATCATAGTTGTTTTAAATTCCTAGTCTGGTACTTCTAACAACTCTACCATATCTGATCTGGTTCTGATGCTTGCTCTGTGTTGTTTTTTTAACATCTTTATTGGAGTATAACTGCTTTACAATGGTGTGTCAGTTTCTGCTTTATAACAGTGAATCAGCTATACATATACATATATCCCCATATCTCCTCCCTCTTGTGTCTCCCTCCCACCCTCCCTATCCCACCCATCTAGGTGGTCACAAAGCACTGAGCTGATCTCCCTGTGCTATGTGGTTGCTTCCTGTATTTTTAAACTGTGGTTTTTGCCTTTTAGTATGCTTGAAATGTTTTTGTTGAAAGCTGGACATGATGTACTGGGTAAAATAACTATGATTAATAAGCCTTTAGTGATATGGTGATAGGGTGGGGATGGGGGCAGGAAGCATTCTATAGTCCTATGATTAAGTCACCATCTTTCAGTGAGCCTGAGCCGCTGGACTGTGACCTTCATGAATGCTTTTCAGTTTCCCCCATTTAGATGGGACAGGTTGACTAGAGGGGGCTGGAGTTGGATAGTTCCCTTCTGCCAGGTTGGTTAGGCTCTGGGGGAAAAGCCCAGTAGATTAGGCTCTGGTAGAATAGTTTCTCTTAAGGGCAGACCTTGTTAAAGACAGGATGCTCTGGACATATTTCAGTATTGCTACTTTGCCCATCCTCTTGCCAGAATCATGAGAGAAATTTTCTCTCATCTTCACTGTGAGAGCCTCCTTGGGGTAAAACTCACAAAAGTGTGGGACTCCCCTAAAACTGGACTCCTCTGGAGTTTTTAGATTTCAGATTTGTCCATACTAAGCTTCCAGCAATTTGTGAATTTTGTTTAGGTTTTCCTATTCGAGTACTAATTCCAACAAAGGTTTCTTCTTGTGGGTTTCTACTCCAGTAAATTGTGATTCTGTGTATCTGTCTGTCTCCAGTTTTGGAGAAAGTGATTTGCTTTGTAAGCTCAATTCTGTGACAGATCTAAGAAGATTTGTTGATTTTCAGTTTATTCAGCTTTTTGCTTGTTAGAATGGAGTGATGACTTCCAAACTCCTTACATGCTGGACCAGAAACCAGAAGTCCAGTCTAGCACACTTTGGAAGGGCTCAGAGAACTGAAGCATACTGCAGCGTAAGCTAGAGTCCTCACCAAACAATCCCTCACAATTTTCTTGTGTCTGTTTTAATTCTTTAATGTTATCTCCTTCTTTTATAGTTTATGCATTTTTTTAAACTTTTGGTTAGAAAATTGGTATACTTCCCCATCAACTGTCCTTGTTAGAATTTTACTACTGGTTACCCTTGCTAGAAATACTCCTACCTATATGATGAGACAAAGTATGGACTTACACCTGCCTGCCTTCAATCTCTGTCTTTGCATCCTTTCCCCAGCTTAAGTGTGGACATCATCTTGTGTTAGAAGCCCTTCTGCCAGGCTGCATGCTGCAGCATAACAAAGTAAACAAGATAAAGTGAACATCATCACACATTTGGTTTTATTACAGCAGCAGGAAATTAAAACAACATTTCTGTCACATTTCCTCAACAAACAATGTTGTGGAGTTTCAATAAGGAAAGAGGGAGACTGACACATTGTGATGCAGAGTGTTTTCAGGGAATTAGGATACTGCCTAAAAATAAATATGGCTGAACATTCCCTAACTGTTAAGTTTACGCTGGGCCCCCTTCCATCTCCCTTGTCATAATTCTCTGTAGCAGGTTTCTTTGAAAAAGGCTCCATTCTTTTCCCATCCTTTGTTAGACTCTCCCCACTTTTTCATAGGCCATAAAGTCTCTAATGTACACATGTGGCAGGGACAGAGTCTCATCTCAATGCATCTTGTGTCACAGTGTACCCATTAATCCGCCATGCTCAGAGAAAAGACTGCAGCCCTACAACCTCTTTACTAGGGTTTTGTGAATGCTGCTTAATTTCACTGCATCTGTCAAGCCGCTCTTTATCAGAGAGTCTAACAGCCTTTGAGTGCACGGTGCTCTATCACTTATGTAGGGGTCGTATTGATCTTTCTGGTGTGTGCTCTAAAGTGGCTAGCATCAAAAGCTAGTGTGGCAGCCGGTTTGAACAGTATGGGTCATTTACAAACTTTAGGATGAGATGCCGCAGGATGCCAAGGAAAACGTTTTTGTTTTTCCAGAGAGAACCATAGTTCATGAAATGTGGTTAATGTACCATATTTGTATACCCTTAAAATCATTTTATAACCACACTGAGTGCCTCTGAGCATTAAATATATTTTATAAGTAGTTGGTTAACTAGCTGTTGTGTGCTTTAAATAGTAAATAAAATGGAAAGGCACTAAACAGTGACTATATTTCATAGAGTAAGATGCTTTTCCAGCCACTCAATAATTCTCAATGTTAAGAAAAATTGATTTTCTAACTGCTGAGTGCCTCTAAAAATTAGCATCTTATCTTCCTACAGGGGATGCTTTTCAGTTAGCCTCCTTTCTCCTAGCTTTTGACTTAATGATCTCTAAGGTTCTTTTCTTGCTAAAAAATTCTGTAGGTTCTGTTGGACTGTAATTTTACTTGGGCACATATGTAATTGGGAAAAATATAAAACAAGAAACAATTTCATCTTACCTTTTTGAATGTTTATTTCACAAGCAGTATCAATAGTTCTTCACCTGCTGACTACTCCTAAAGTCCTACCACTCCCCTCTCCCCGCAAGAGCAGGACTGCATGGAGAGACCTAAGACAATGACATAGAACTTAAGAGTACTAACTTCCAAGTATCTTCACACAGCGCATCTGAGCAGTGGATGCCTTTTGCATTTGTGAAAGCCTAATGAGGGAAAGGAATTCCCTAAGAGGTGGTAATAATCACATACCGTCATAGCAAATTAACTCACTTTCCCAGTTCTTTATAAACTGTCTGGCATTTAAGAACATCAAATTGCCAATGTCGAGACCTTCCAGGCAGATATAATAATGGCTCACAGCATCACAGAAACTGAGAATTGAACTAATCATCAGTACACAATTACGGGAAACTGCGTTAAAAGGAGATTCAGCTCTCAGTTCTGCCTAAATCACAGCCAGCTGGCCAACCCTTGGAGTGTCACAGAGGCTCCTTTAGCAATCTTTCATAACCTTGTCAAGGTAACCAGTAAAATGTACAGTTTGAGGCAGATTCTAGAATGTGGCTGCTGGATAATCTCCATGGGCTTCTTTTGGATCTAATAATTTAGAAATGTCTTCTATACTCTTATCAAATTCTGAAGAACTGTGTTTCTCAAGTGTGCTTACCAGCATGTTGAAGCCTGAGGAAGAGCAGATAAGCATCAGACTTCCTGGGACATGTGCTTATAATTAGAAACAATGCAAGGAAGGAGTAAATAAAACTCTTCTCAGATATACCCTCAAAATTCCCACTAATGTCACTGGAAACTCTATGGGATCAGATGAGGACAGGTTGCTTATTGGGGAGCAAAACCCAGCGATGAGCTGGTACTTAGTTATCCACGTTAGACTGATGTGGTCACTTGGTTCACAGGCTTGATCAAAGATATGGCTGAGAGAAAAGCACCCCCAGAAGACTGTGAGTTCTCTGGTATGAAGAATTGTCTGAGTCACCATTGTACCCCTAGCACCTAGTCAATAGTATTTGCTCAGTAAACATTTGTGGAGCTAAACTAAATCCTTTAAGCAAAGGCAGACTACCAGACAGAAATGTCAATGTCTGAAATGGAAAATCCCAGAAGACTAGAGACAGCATTCAATACGAGCCTTCTATTCAATAGTATTACAAGAGAAACATCGTGAAAATCATAATTGTCCAAAGAATCAATCCTTTTGATGATTCGATTTAATCCAGAAACTGCTTTTAAGCCAAAAAGCAGGGTAAGCTCTCACCCCTCCTCCCCGACACACACACATCCCAAAATACAGGAAAGAGAAATGGAGAACAGAGATCTGAAAATTGTAGCATGGAGTGTCCTTTTACTATGAAGTCAGCAGTAGTAATTAACATGAACTGATGGCACAGTATGTGCCAGCTCCTGTGCTAAGAGCTCTCTATATATTATCTAATTTAAATCTCATACCAGATCTATTGGGTAGATATTATTATCACCATTTTATAGATAAGGAAAAACAAGCACCACTGTTTTTGAAAGCCCAAAGTCTGGGCAATTTAGAAGACAGATGACTAAATATATAGCAGTAGTCATTATAGATAGTTCTGTATTTAAAATCTGAACTTCTAGTTGTCAACCATTATGCAAATAAGAATATTCTCCAATTAAGGTAAAATTCCATGATGTGAGAAAGCCTCATAGAAAAGAACAATATGAAATACAGGAAATGAGTCAGCAAACCAGAAGTAAAAAATGATGTGGCCAGGAAAAGACACAATTACCATAGCCACAATTGGAGAAAGTTTTTATCTGTTCCATGGGGTATGATCTCAGTGAGTACAATCCCAGTGAACAGGGTATGTATATATTCATACCTTATGATGCATTAGAAAAAGAAAGAGGCCAGCAATTAGGTATACAAAAGGGCATATTTTTTCTCATGGCTGGCCCTAGGCAAAATCGTAGACTATGATGGAATAATGGGCTTATGTTTCAGATCTGGGTACAAATTGTGATTCTGTTACCAGCTGGTCACATGACCTTAAATAAGGTTACTAAATCTAAGTCTCAGTTTCCCTCAGATGGTAGAACAAAGGACGTGGGCTAAACAAACTCAAAGGCTACTTCTTTTTTTTTTTTTTTTTGCGGTACGCGGGCCTCTCACTGCTGTGGCCTCTCCCGTTGCGGAGCACAGGCTCCAGACGTGCAGGCTCAGTGGCCATGGCTCACGGGCCCAGCCTCTCCGCGGCATGTGGGACCTTCCCAGACCGGGGCACAAACCCGTGTCCCCTGCGTCGGCAGGCGGACTCTCAACCACTGCGCCACCAGGGAAGCCCTCAAAGGCTACTTCTAACGCTAAAAGTGCATGTCTCAGATGGTTGGTTTATCTTGGTGTCCTCCTGGATCCTATTTCTGATCTATTGCTGAGCCAATGCTCCTGTTCCTTCTTCACAGTCTCCTTACAGTTCTCTTCCTTCTTATGAAACTTGTGTATAAGTCAGGGTTGCAGCCGGAAACATATGCCACTTTCAAACGAAGATAACCCAAGAAGATTTGGACTAGGAAAAAGGTATAGGGAAGGTGTCAGAAGCCATAGTGCAGTTCCTTGGATGAGGGAGCAGTTATCCAGACCCAAAAGGAGAGAGAAGTAGAAATGACCCCTTTGAGAAAAGCTATGACTTTGGAATCAAGAGAATGATAACCAAAACGCATACTTCTTCCTTCTCATATCCTACTGAGGCTGCACATCGGATAAAGCCAATCGGACGTGAGAAGAAAGAAAGCTTGTTGATGTGGTTCACATAGATCAACCATACAGGGCACAGAACAAGGTACAGAGGGTAGAAGATAGATCTGGAGGACAAATGGAGGATGTCCACCAGACTCATTCTTAAGGAAGTTTCTGCTATTGATCCATCTATTATATTTCAGGGTAAATTATGCCAATGTGTTCATGCAGATACCTTTTTTCCTTTCTTAAAAATAGATAATGTATATACATAAAAACTAAAAGATGCAAACAACTTCAAAGAGAATAAAAACCTTCTTAGTAAAAAGTAAGTCTACCTCCCACTCTAATCCCCAAAGTCCAGCCTGGCCTCCTCTTCTGCCCCCATCACGTTTAATGCCTTTGTGAAAACTAGAAAAGCCTTCTGGGATGACATCCAGGGCAATGCAACCCCAGGTCAAGCACAGGACTTATTTATCTAACCCTGGCAGGATTTCACTTATGCACCTTGGCCAACACTTGTGTGCAGCACGCAACTTGCACATATGTTCATGGCTGTCCTGACAGAGTCCCATGTCCCCTTCCTAAAAAGCAACCATGGCTAACTAGTATATTTTAATTCTTTAATTGTGGAATGCAAACTCATATTAAGAAGATTTGGGGAAAACAGGTGAATAAACAAGAAAAGGGGAGCAGACTTGATGTTTGAGCCTCCCGGTGGCATAGGCTGGCATCATTTGCTTCACCTGTAGAAGACCAACCTTGATTATGATATTACTCGGTGCTTAGCCAACAAATATTTGTTGAAACATACAATGTGTCAAGCACTGATCTGGGATCTGGAGGTAAATCAATGAAAAAGGTCTCTACAAACACTGTTAACCAGGGAGATTTTAAGTGCTATGGAGAAATATAAAGTAGGATAAGTGGTTTGGGTGTGTGTGGGGAGGGGGAGGTGTAGAGAGGGAAGCGTAGTTATAACATATGATCATGGAAGACATTATGGAAGTTGTCTGCTGTGGACCTGAATGAGGTGAAGGACCAAGCCATATGGGTATTTGGGGAAAAGAGTGAAATACTGAAGTTCTGAGGTATATGCGTGCTGTCGTGTTTAATGAGTAGTAAGGAGTATAAGGATTGAGTTGGGGCTTGGTAGCTGGTTAGCTCAGAGGGATGTAGAATTACAGCCGTAGCCTTGTAGGCCCCAGTAAGAACTTCAGTCTTAATGGCAAGTGAGATGAAAAACGTGGGAAAATGACGTGATGTCATTTAAGTTTTTAAAGGACCATTCTGCTGCTGGGTTGAGAATAGAGAGGGGGCAGGATAGAATGAGATGGACAAGTTAGAAGACAACTGCAAATCCAAACTTCTTTTCAGGGTTTGGGCAAGGATGGTTTTGATGGAGGTGGTAGGAAAAGATTGTTTTGGGAGATATTGGGGGTTAAAGCGTCAGCCTTTGCTGCTGGATTGGATGCAAGGTGTGGGGGAAAGGAAGGAGGCAAGAATAACTAAGTTTTCGCCTGAGCAGCTAGAATATTAACTAAGTGGTTACAGTATAGTCTTAGTTTTGTTTCCTCAAAGTAATATGTTTAACTTTCAGGATAGTTACGGCACCACACAACTTGTCAGCATACACACGCGAAAAAATAATTCTTACTGAATTACTATATTTACCTCCCACTTCCTAAGCTGTGTTGAGGTCATTTATAATATTACAACGGAAATAAAGCCAAATAGTTGGAATGGAAATAAAAACATGATTAAATAGAACTGGAAAGCGTAAAAACCTAGGAAATATTTCCTATTTTTGTCTCTCACTTGAAAGAACAAGCTAAATTACTTGAGTTATAGAACTTCGAATCAAGAAAGATGTTTCATTAGATTCTCCACCCAAACTTTAATAGTTTTTCAAGCCCCACCTCACAAATCCAGAATTAACACAATTTGCTCAAGAAGGCCAACATCTGCCCAAAGCTTCATCAGGGACAAACACTCCAGAGGGAGAGAGAAAGCTCATTCTCCAGATTTGGATCCTAAAAGAATGCTTAATTATCCATTTCCCGATTTTCAAAGCCTGCTTGTCTTCTGTCAGTACCCTTTACCACTCAGCTGCTGTCTCACATTCCTAGGTAAAGCGCCCTCCCCTTGTCCCCCAAATCTTTCCTGATTTCTGGAAGGTTTAAGTTTTTCTCCCAACCCTTTCTCCCTCAAATGAATACCCTTTCTGAGCTGAGGTTCTTCCCTGTTCTGTATGACCCCTTTCGTTTCCCAGGTACCCTGAGGCATATTCCTAATGTGGAACTGGAGGAGCCAACATACCTCTCTTCTCTTCTCCCTACTTAAAGGAACGTGTGAGAGTAATTTCCTTTGAGCCATTGCCCTGACACCTAATGTTCTCATAAGGAATAAACAAACTGCCAGGTTCAACCAGACTTCCACACTCTTCAAAGGCATCCTCAAAGTTTAAAGTCATGAGCACTAAGGTTACTCACCTTTTCAAACAGTCCAATACAGGCTTCGTGTTTGGGCACTGAGCCAGACTGACATACTTTGCATTGAGTCCTTCATTCTTTTAATTAGGATTTGATGAAACCCTAGGATTTTTTTTTTTTTCTAGGAGAGGCTCAGAAAGCACTATATAATTTAATCTATCCTGTAAGATTTCAGGAACTAGAATTAGAGGAATGGAAATACTCTAGAATCCAGAATCTATGCCCAATTTACCATGGACGTGGTCTAAAAATCAGGATCTAATGTGAGAGTTAAAAACACTTTAAATGAGGAAAACAAGTGAAGCCTTTTAGTCTGCCTGGGACATCAGAACCCCCTTAATGAGGAAAGCCAGTAAATCTTCCTGTTAAGATAGTGGGGAGAAGCAGAGTCCCCAGATCTGTTTCACTGAATTAATACCAGAACCAGAAGGGCCAAGAGAAGCAAGGCAGCCATACATTCCTGAAATAAAAGTCAGAAAATGGAAACATGATAATCTAATACCACCCTTCCCATATACAAACCAGTTTATATAAAATATATTTATGTAATATAAATATACCACTTTAATATACATTGTTCAAAGAGGAAAATAATAGATACTGTTTAAAAAGTCACAGGTTAAAACTATTAGATGACCTGTTTGTGGGAATAAGGAGACACCTAACATCCACCTCAGACTGAGCCACAGACACTGGCATCTCTGATAGGAGTCTCCAGAGCTATCCTCTGAAAACTATGTATCGTTTTGACAAAACTATGTATCTTTATGTCAAAAGATATTTTTATTGATTACTTATTACATTCCAGGAACTATGTGATTTCTTAGAGGTCATGGTAAGTTTAGGGAGTGCCCTTGCTTCCCTTAAGATACACATTCCTCATCCACAGTAGACTTTCCTTCCCCTAATTCTAAACCTCTGCTTATCCACATTTTTCTTTGGATGTTCAGAAGTAAGAACATTTGGTGATTGGTGAAGTTCAGAATATGTCATAATCTAATGAAAATTACTTTTAGGTACATTGCCTGGGGTTTGAGTCCTAATTTCATCTTGTAGTCTTATTTAGTAATGATTATAAAGTCCCTATTGCCTCCTAAGTAGTTAACTTGATTTAGATCTTGTTCCCATTCTGAAGCTTAGAATGGATTAGAAAAGTTGTCTGGGTTCCACGAAGATATCCCAGTATATTTGTAAAGGGCTGGCTACAACCCCTCCTGAACAGATCTTATGCCTGGGAGACACCATTGGACTAAAAATCCTTCTAAGAACCCCCCAAATTGGGGGTGTAACAGACACCCCTCCTTGCTGCTCTCTGATGCTTGACCTGTTAAATGATGGCTCCTGAAGATTCCAATTGGTATAATTGGATTCATTCAAGGGCAGAAACTATACTTCATTTTTCTTTGTAACTCTATACCCCGCACAGGGCCTGACATACAGAAGGCGCTCAGCCATGCTTTGGGAGAGAAGGGAGGAAGGGAGAAAAGGAGGGAATGGCACGTATCATAGCTGATTCATTTTGCTGTGCAGTAGAAACTAACACAACATTGTAAAGCAACTATACTCCAATAAAAATTAATAAAAAATAAAGATAAAAAAATAAACATAGGGCTTCCCTGGTGGCGCGGTGGTTGGGGGTCCGCCTGCCGATGCAGGGGACACGGGTTCGTGCCCCGGTCCGGGAAGATCCCACATGGTGCGGAGCGGCTGGGCCCGTGAGCCATGGCTGCTGAGCCTGCGCGTCCGGAGCCTGTGCTCCGCGGCGGGAGAGGCCACAGCAGTGAGAGGCCCGCGTACCGCAAAAATAAATAAATAAATAAACATAGAACTAGACCAAAGAGTATGTTGTGAATAAATATTGTCCTGTGCTCTCTCTTCTGTTTTTAATCTCAAGATGATTTTTAAGCTTTTTACTATTTAACTTTTTATCCTTTTATGTTTTTCCTCTAATAGGAATAAACTATGAGAACAAAGATTTCTCTTTTTCTTTTATTTTTCATGTATACTTCATGGCAGCAAGCACAAGGTTAGCAGAGTCTTTAAAATATTTATGATTTGATGATTTATTTGCAACCAATACTCTTCCATATTGATTTCAAATTTAAAGTAAAAGTTTAGTGCAAAATATTTCCTAAATTCATCCATATCTAGAAGCTTTCTTTTTCTTTTTTACAACCATCTTCAGATTCTACAGAATCATGTCTACTGATATACTTTTTGTATTTTCTAACCATTTTTCGACATAGATTTCATGTGGAACTTTATTATCTAAATTATTAACTAAAAAGTTCAAGTGTATATTCAAATACAACATTCTAAAGAAGTTGCTGATGTTTCCTTCTAGGATCCATTATTACACTTTTGTCTATTAGCAAAAGGATAAGTTGTTTTGACTAAGTTTTCTAATTAACATTTTTTAAAGTATACACACACACGCCAAAGAGCCTACAGCTTTAGTCTAATCTCCAAAACTTATATACAGAATAGAATTGTTTTAATCTATTTATTATAAATTCAAGGAACAAGATTATTCTTGATTTCCTTGCTGTATGGTACTAGATGAAATCATTACTAATAATAAGTCAACAAGTTAATACTTCATCCCTGTTAATACACGGAGATCTAGATAACAGTCAAGATCAAACCGACAGAATTCCTTAAGTGTGGGGAGAGGCAGAGAGAAACAAACCAGGGTTTGTTGTAGGAAACAGTTTTTTAAAAATTGAAGTTTGCTTAAATTCTTAAGTTCAATAAATTGGCATGATTGATTTGAAGTTGCTGGATATTAAATATCCTTTTTCAACACAGATAGATTGTGTTCCTGAAACAAAGGCCAATAAGTATTTCCTGAGTGTTTACTACCTACATGACCGTATTGGGTGCTGTACAAAGAACTGTACAATATGATACATTATTACCCACATGAAGCTTATAATCATGTTAGAAAGGAAAATATATTCATGTAAGAAAAATGCAAAACCAGTTAGTATTCTGCAAATTAGTCCATATTTCTCATGTTCTTATTCTTTTTCAAAATTCTTAAGAAGCAACATATGACTTCTAGAAAAGGTGATAATGTAAACAATGTTTAAGATTTGGCAGAAACAATAGGCCTAAATAAATATTTAATCTGAAAAGCTCAAGCAATTGTTAAAAACACATTTTATACGCAAAACAAACAATGGAAATTGTATGTATTAAAATCCAGTTGATTAGAAAAGCAACAGAAGAAACCGAACAAAAGAAAGTTCAATATAATAGTTATGGGGGAAAGCAGCTTTGGTGCAAAAACAGGTGCCCAGAACCACGAGGGTTTCAATCAGAACGATTCCTTTCTCTCTGGACCCTGCAGACTATGGAAACCTCATGGTTGCAGACTTAATCATTTCTTCACATAACATGGAAGTCCAAGCCAGCTTGAAATTCCAGCTAAAGCATAGGTCCTTAGGTATCAAATGGGGGTTCACATAAAGAAGTCTTTTCGCACTTAAGGAGAGACTGAACTACTATGCAACCAGAAAGGCTAATGGGCCAAAAGTGCCCCCAGAGTACACCATTCACTATGTGTGCAGTAATTCCTGTAGTAACGTAGTAACAAGGATGGATGTCTGCCTCACAGATTACTCATCCAGAAAGCCTATTTTTAAAAAACGGAAATAAAAAACAGCAGATCAAAAAAGTACTATAGAGCATATTTCCTTATAAAAATCTTATTATAAGTAAAAAGAGATGCCTTTTTATTTTGTTTTTCTTTTTTTTTTTTTTTATTTGCGGTATGCGGGCCTCTCACTGTTGTGGCCTCTCCCGTTGCGGAGCACAGGCTCCGGACGTGCAGGCTCAGTGGCCATGGCTCACGGGCCCAGCCGCTCCGCGGCATGTGGGATCTTCCCGGACCGGGGCACGAACCCGTGTCGCCTGCTCTCAACCACTGCGCCACCAGGGAAGCCCCAAGAGATGCCTTTTTTATTAGCAAGGTCACTGTCACCTTCAGGAAACAATCACATTTGGGAGTTGAGTGTAGAACACCTTGTGTTTGGGGCAGACAGAGGAAAATGTAGGGCAGGTAATTATCAAGTGTGAAGCATTTACCTCCTGTCAGAATACCAGAGATGCTGGAAAATGCTTGCTTATTAAATAAACAAATAAAATGAAGATGAGGGCTTGATATAACTCAATTTAGGAAACACTACAGAAAAACATAAAGATCAACAAAAATATTATTGCCATTAAAGAACAAATGATTTAAAGCTAAGAAATTTGTTTTGGACTTCAATCCATGAGCAATGGAGAGTCCATTAGCCTTTCTTATGGGTACAGGAAGGCTGAGAAATGAGGCCAATTGGAGAACATGAATAAAACTCGTTTCAGAAAGATTTATGTGTCAATGTTTCATAACTCAAATCAAAGGAATAAAAATCCAGAACCCAGTAAGCCAATTAAGAAACTACTACAACAACCCAGATAGGACGTTAATAGGGGGTACAAATATATATTTAAAAAAAAAAAACAGAAGTTTTGTGCGCAGGGAAAGAAACTCTTCTTTTTTAAGATATGTAATAGTTCTGTTTTAGTAACACTGAGTTTGAGGTACAGGAGGGACCCCATATGAAGATATAATTTATACTGAGAAATCGAAATTTGGGGTCTGTAACTCAGGATAGCAGGGATGGCTGGAGGTAGATTTGTGTCATCTACACAGAGGTGGTGAGCCGTAAAGAGGAAGTCTCCTCAGAAGAAGACAAACAGGAACAGGGGCTCCAGACTGATACCTGCATTAGGGGAATGGAGGAAGGAGGAGAGTTTAAAAAGAAGGAAAAGAACAGCCTGATAAATAGGAATGGAAGCAGGACAGATGCCAACGGAGGAGGAAATTCCAGCCGTTGTGGAAAGAGGCAGAGAGGGCAAAGAGAATGAGATCTGCCAAAAATCTATGAAGGTAGTGGTGAAAGCAGGAGCACAAGGTGCTAAATAATAATGATTGTGAAGAATGGAAGAGTAAATTAGTAGAGAAGCTGAATAGTGAAAACCACAAGAAACTTAGGAGATCAACATCTAAAATCCAGATGAGCCATATAGGTGGCTGCCAAATTAACCTGCTTAAAATGCAACTTTGCACACCATTTTCCATGATCAAAGAAAAGCAAACCATAACTCTTCACCACTCATAGGATTCAGTCTGTATCTCCTTATCCCAGCATCCAAGACCCTTCACAATTGGATCTCATCTGTTTCTTCTCTTCCACACTCACATATCTTCTGCTCCAATCAGACTGGTCACGGTTGCCAGCTTCACTGACACAATTGTGGTCTCAGCACCATTGCCATTCAACTTCTCTTACTCCTCGTTCTCTTTCTTAAGCCTAATATTTAATAACTCTCCTCCATATAATGTTTGCCCAGGAAGCCATTTTTTCTTGCACTGGCTCTGGGAAGACCACTTATAGTATCTTTTATGTGGTACCTAATATTACTAGGGAAGGAGTGCTGATAGTACTAACATCTGTCTGCTCTCCTTGTCCCGTAATTCACCTATCCCCAATCAATTCATTTATCGAGTGTTGGCTTCTATACCCAGACTTCAGAATTTTGCTGAATAAAGTTGCATAATTTGTTCATTTTACTATCTTCTACCAAGGCAATGCACTCATATCAGGCCTTTGTACATTTCCCTTAACTCAGCCCCATTCTTTCCAACTTCTTTAAATTATTAACAGGTTCTTCAATGCCACCCTTCCCTCCTTCATCCCCCTCCCCAGCTTTTTGGCTTAATCAATCAGCACAAATGAGTTCCTTGGGTGGGAATTCCCTCAACTTTCCCTCCTGCCCCCAGGTATAAACCTGTCCATATCTATCCCTGTCCTTAAGGCTTTTCCTAGAGGAAGAACTTTCTTTTCTCCTTATAACTTCTATGTTCCGGGTCTTAGGTTCTCCCACCTTTACCAATTATCCTTTCTTGACCAACTCTCCATCCTTCTGAAACTTTCTCTATTCCACTGAAAGCAAGTTTCTTAGAAGAATAATCTTTACTCTCTCTCTTTACTTTCTCTCCTTCACGCAGTCCTCAATTCATTGTAATCTGGCTTCTATCCCACCATCCTTTGTATCCCTTCTCATCAGGGTCACCAGCCACCTTATAATAATCAAATCCAGCAACCATGTTGATGTCTCTGTGACATTTTGTAACAGGTGACCACATCTTCACTCCTCTGTGAAAGGCCCCTGTAATGCTACAGCATGACTTTTTCTTGCATCCTCTCCTATCTCTAGTGTTACTCTTTCATTTGTGCTTTTTCTTAGCCTCCTTTTTGGGCTATCCCATCCATGCCAATCCCTTAACTCAGTGGTCTTCAATCTTGGCTGACCATTAGAATCACCTAGACAGTATTTAAAAAATACTAATGCATGAGACACACCTTCAGGGATTCTAGTTCAATGAGACTGGGAGGGAACCCAGGCAGCATTCTTTTTCAAGCTCCCCAAATGATGCTAGTGTGTATCTGTGGTTAAAAACCACTGCCTTAACTCATGCTTCCCAACTTTGTCTCTTCAGAGGAATCACCTGGGGCAATTGTGAAACATAAATGTACCTAGATCCTGCATCCCTGAAATTCTAGTTGAATAGGCCAAAACTCAGAATGCGGAAAGTAACCAGAGGCTCTCCCTTCCACTCACACCTATTGGGCAACACTTATAGCTATAATTTTGGGGGGCATTTGCTATGTGTTCGATAACTCACACTTATTTTCAAGCTTAGGGCTTTCTCACAGAGCACTTTCCATACATAAGTTACTCATTTGTGTCTCCTTTACTGTTTTTTTTTTTTTCTTTTTGGCCACTTTGCGTGGCTTGCAGGATTTTTCTGCGAGCAGGGATCGAACCCCAGCAGTGGAAGCACAGAGTCCTAACCACTGGACCACCAGGGAGTTCCCCCTGTGTCTCCTTTACTTGACTGTGAGTTCCTGCAGGACAGAGATTCTGTTTTACTTTTATATGAATTTTATATGAACTAGCAAGTTTTCCAGTACATATTAGCAAATAAATATTTTTGTAAAATAATGAATGAACAATTAAATTATTTTCATATACATAATCTGTTCCTAACACAAAATATAGATGGTATTCTAAGCCTTTTTGTATTCTTGTCACTTATACACATTTGGCCAGCGTTCATGACGATGCATGAAAACTTTCTGCAATTGGTATTTTTACCTATAAAATCCTTCTGTATTATTATGTGATTCTTTTTTGTTGTTGTTATTTTTATTTTTTTTTTCCCAGTTTCTTCTCTCTTGCTACTGATTCCCACTTGGCCAAATGACTTACACATGTTACAGTGTATTTTTGGAATCCCCTTGTGGGAGGTATAAAGCACATGAATTATGGAGTCAAACAGACTTGGACTTCTGTCTCTTCTCTTCTCATTTGCATAATGGGGATAAGACATACTTGTGATTATTAAAAATAAGAGAAGCTCTGGCCAGAAATGTTATATTTTTTCTTGGAGTGTCAGCTCTTATGAGAAAAACCATGCAACTTATATAAAACCAAGGGATAGTCTTTCTTTAGCTTTCTCATTGGCTCCACCTCCCATTACATGTGACTATATTTCACTAATCCTTATGTGTTTCACCACAGTCTCAGAAAATGTTGGGTCTCCTCCAATTCACACCTAACAAGCCCACATGTGTCTTTAATCACATTGGCCCCTTCTAGAATGTGCTACATCCTTTTTCTGCCTGGAAATCTCTGATTGGTCCCTTGAAACCCTCCTGATGCAGAGTTAGTCATTTCTTCCTGTGTATTACCTCTATCTGGACACAGGCTTTTTCATATTTGCACTTGTCGTAATGGACTGTAATTTTGGTTTACAAAGTCCATCTAGTAGATTTTGAACTCCTCTAGGGCAAAGATCAAGTTTTAGTAATCTTTTTTATCCCAGGGTTGAGTGTGGTGCTGGAGTATGAACATGATATTTGTGGAGCTGAATTGCTCCTGGAACCAGACTTTTACTCCACATTTACCCTCGAATCTTCCAAAACTCCAGATCCTCACCATCATTCAACTTTAACTTTGGAGTCAGAGAGCTGTAAGTTCAAACCCTTACCGACCCTTGTTCTGGTTTTGTTTTTTTTTGAACTTGTTTTTTTGTCGTCGTGGTTGTTTTGTTTAACCGTGAAATGGAGATTATTAGACCTACTGACAGTGTTGCTTATAAAATTAAATTAAATAATAGATATAAATAGCTTAACACAATAAATGCCCAAAACATGTATTTAGTAATTGCTGATAATGTGGTGGTTATCATAATGTGGTGCAGTTTTGGTTTTGTTTTTGGTGGTTTTTTGGACCATTCACTACAGGGTTCTATCAGTAAATTTTTGTACTGAAAATGCAGCTCTCTGTTAAGTAGTCAGGCATGCTGAGTAAATTTAAAACTTTCTTGTTTGGCATTTCTATCACAAACTGTTAAATCCCTCTTCTCACCTTTCATGCTTCCTTGGATATTTCCTGAAATGATGAGAGAGTTGTGTAATCCTTTCTGTAGATAACAAAGTCAAGTTTGGGGACTAATCACATCATGCCCTACATTCCTGTTTACTTTAGTCACTCCAGGAACCACGAGTCCTCTTTCATTACTTGACCTCTCATCCCCATATCAATTTTAATATCCCCTAATCTGGAGCAGTCTTTCACTCCTTCCTTCTCCCTTAAATCCTTCCAATGTACTCTCTGGAATTCCTGATACTTCATCAACTTAATCCCCGGGAATCTCAAATTCTTCTTTAAATGTTTCCTTCACTTTCCTGCTCTAACAAAAACTTCTTTGCCCTGTGGATACTGCATACCCTGTAGCCTCCAAAAAGGTGATTTTTTTTTTTCCTCTTATTTCCCGTAAATCTTGAGGGTGGAGTAGATATTCTCCTTTGTTTCTTCTTGGTAGTTCCAAACCAGTACTACCTCCTTCCTTTAAAAAAAAAAATCCCTGCTCCTTTGTAGTTCATGCCATATGGCAACCTCCTATCACAGGCCCCCTCCCTTGTTCCAGTCATGTACAGACACTAAGATCAGCCCTTCTCATTCAATGAAAATTTAGCAAGTAGCTCACTGACTCTCCACCACTTCTTCAATCATCCTTGGCAATTTTGACACCTTTGTAACTCACATTGCAGAGAATTCTTCAATATTCTGGTTCTCAGTGTCTTGACCTCCTCATGTCCAATGGTCTTGCCCTCATTTCCCGCTACCACCTGCTTCCAGGTCATATCCTAGATCCTGTTGTCGTCACCAACTGCAGATCTCAACAACCTCCATTTGAAATACCCCACTTTGTGATTACTTCTTTCTCTTTATTTTCAGTTAATCCCTTTCATACACCATTCAAAGATTCTGCACTTTCATGGGAAGATGGATTCTCTCAGCTTTTGCTGGTCTTTCATCCTTTTCACATCCTCACGCCCCTCCTTACTCAGTATAAAAGGATCACTCCTCACACAATCCCTTAAAAACATTGCTCCCTCTCTTCCTTCATTGTATAGTAGCCTGACAAAACGCCGCCGTGGTTGAATCCCAACTTTTGTGTGTTCTGTGCTTGACTCTGAGAAGCTGGACATGACTTGACATATGAAAACATATGGCTGTGTCGACCTGTCTGACTTACAATGTATGATCACTACTTACAGTGGGCCCATGATGTTCTTAGCAATCCTATTACATGTCTCAATTCAATTTACCTCCCCAGTCTCCAAAATGACTATTCCATCACTCACGCTTTCTTGTCAGAATCTCTAACACACTCTCTGTCTTCTTTAATTTCCTACTTCATATTTTACTGCTGAAGTAGAGCAATCAGAAAAGAATATCCACATATTCCTACCCCCAGTGTATACTTCACTATATCTCTACCAGGTACTTTGCTTTCCTTCCTGTTGCCATGGATGTACTCATACCTAAAGTCAACCCATCACCTCACACTGGTTAGGAATAGCTATAATAAAAAAGATAAGAAATAACAAGTGTTGGAGAGGACGTGGAACAGTCATACAGTTGGTGGAAATGTAAATTTACATTTACATTGGTACAAATGGTACAGCCGTTATGGAAAACAGTATGGAGGTTCCTCAAAATAGTAAAACTAGAACTACCATATGATCCAGCAATCCCACTGCTGGGTATATATCCAAAGAAAATGAAATGTGTTGTCTCAAAGAGATATCTACATTCCCATGTTCATGCTGTATTATTCACAATAGCCAAGATATGGCACTACGTGTCTGTCCACAGATAAATGGATAAAGGCAATATAATTTTACATGCACACACACATACACACGCACACACACATACACACACACACACACACAGAGGAATGTTATTCAACCCTAAAATGGAAGGAAATCTCACCATTTGTGACAACATGGATGAACCTAGAGGACATCATGTTAAGCGAAATAAGTCAGGCACAGAAAGAAAAATACTGAAAGATCTCACTTATATGTAGAATCTAAAATAGTTGAACTCATAGAAGCACAGAGTAGAATGGTAGTTGCCAGGAGTTGAGGAAAATGGGAGGATGCTGGACAAAGAGTCCTAAGTTTCGGTTATGCAAACTGAGTAAATTCTGGAGATTTAATATACAGTATGGTGACTATAGTTAACAATGCTGTACTGTATATATGAAATTTGCTAAGGGGGTAGATTTTAGTGTTCTCACCAACACACACACACACAAAACTGTAGCTATATGAGATGGTAGATATGTTAACTAGCTTGATTCCTAGTGATCATTTCACAATGTACACTATAACAAAACATCAAGTTGTAGACCTTAATACATACAATTTCTGTTTATCAATTATAACCCAATAAAACTGAAAATAGAGTCAACTCTTCCATACAAACTTTCCAGGGTCTATCCCCTGGAACTCATTCCCACTCACCTTACTCAAGGGCTTTGTTTCTATAACTGTCCCCAACGTCTCCTGAACCATTACTTATGCCTTATCTACTAGGATAATCAATACACAAGCATGCCATAAACTCCCACCTTAAAGCAAACAGATCAAAGCAAACTTTCTTTGATTTTACAACCCTATTTCACATTCCCATCCTCTATTTCTCCTTTCACTTTTTCTTTTCTGCCCTCTTTTACACAAAACTGATAGAATTTTTGTCCATACTAATGTCTCCACTTCCTTCACTCTTCTGAAAGCACTCCAATCAGTCTTTTGACCCCCAGCTCCATGGAAACTGCTCTTGTCAACATTGTCTCCACATTGCCTAATCCAATGAACAAACTTACTTGCCCTCATAGCAGCATTTAACATAGATGACCACCACCTCCTTCTTGAAACATTTTGTATTCTCAGCTTCCAAAATATCTATTCCCATCTCAATATCCTCCCAACTTTTGGATTTTTCCTGTTAATGTATTCTCAGCACAGCAGCCAAACTGATTTAGTTAAAACACAGATGAAATTATTTCAGTGTTCTGCTCAACAAAACTCCATGGCCTCCTATATCCCTCAGGGAAAAAGAAAAGCCCTTCCAGTGGTTTCTAAAGCTCTACCTTGACATGATTATTGCCAACTGAGTCACACTTCCCTCTTTGGTCACTCTGGTCCAGCCATATAGACTACCTGTTCTCCTGAATATGCCAGGCACACTCTTGCCTCAGGGGCTTTGTACTTGCTGGTCTCTCTGCCTGAAAAGGCACTCTTCTGAATATCAGAGTGGCTGGCCCCCTGCTTCATTCAATTCTCTTTCCAAATGTCACCTTGTCAGGCGAGGACTTCTTAAAAATAGCTACACCCTTTCCCTCCTTGGTAGTTACTATCTAATCCATTAACCTGCTTTTTCTTTCTTCATAGTTCTTAATACCACCTGATACATAGCATATTATTTATTTATTTGTTGTTTCTCTTCTCCGCATTAAACTAAAACTCCCTGAGAACAAAAACAGTATTTGTTTTTTCTTTTCACTGCTATATCACCAGCAGCTAGTGGTTTTACTGCACAATAAATATTTGTTGAATGACTAAATAAAACCTTTCTTTTCAGTGTCTGCATTCCTGTGATCAGCATCTGCATGTGCTTTCCTAAAATCATTAAACATCTTTATCCACAACTTAAACCAAATCCCTAACATAGGAAACTGAGAATTTAGACAAAGAGGTTGGCCGTAATCCTCTGTTAAGTGTCTTTCCTCTGTCCTAGCTCTAAATTTATTGACTCACTCTTAAAACTCTCTCCATTTCCCACAAAATACAAGGTGGTTGAAATCAATAAAAATAAGAATGCTTAGAGCAGGAAAGAAGAAAAAAGAGATAATAAAAGGAGAAAACATTTTAAAGGAACTCATAAACATCTTAGAACTGTATTTGGGAAACAAAGGTCACGCAGAAGAATTTGGAAGAAAACACCCCCACGGAGTGTGTCTTCTCTTCCTCCCCTATCTCTGTAGTAGATACTAATGTAATTCTTGCTTAGGCTGGACTGTGCTCTGTCATGCAGAAAAAAGAAGAAGCCTTTTGGCCTCAGCTTCTAGTTATCTGAGCCCAGATGAAGACAAATGGGATAGGCCCAAAGCAAAACTGTCAAGTGGAAAAACTTGGCTGGTATCTAGAAATTCCCTTTTCTCTGCTCCCTCCCAACTTGTATATACCTTATACCTTATCCCTTATCCCTTATACCTTATCCCCCCTTCACCTTCAGTGCTCAGTACCCTCCAGCTTCTAAAATCTTCCCTCTATCAAAAAATAAAAAGGACATCTTACAATATTTACATTTGTAACCTGCTTGTAATTTCACTTTTAATTGCATATAAATTGTAAAGACAATGCAGATTTTGAATTTTCCTAATAACTAATCTGATATTCCACTGAATGGTAAGGAGAGATATTAGACTTATCTAGTCCGGGAAGCTCAGGCCAACCCACACTAGCTTCAATATTAGTATTTTCATGAAAAATTCTTAGCGTCTCTAGGTAAAATTCCCAGTCTCATGTTTCCCATCTCTTGACATTTAGATGTGTGTGACCCCATGGCAGAAGGGGAGATGGGCTGCCCCATATTTTCTGAGTCTGGAATGGAGGAACTTCTGGATTTCCTGTGTAGGAAATGGAGAGGCAGATGTGCTTCTCTCTCTCTCTGTGTCTCCTGACTCCATGTGAGCTCCCCAGCTCCTGGCCATGCTGAGCATGAGAATTCTCTGGACATTGGCAGCTTCCCCTCTATACACCCAGGGAAGCACGCCACTGATATGGTGATGCCAGGACCCCCCACCTGTCTAGATGTTTCTGTGGCCCACAACATTGAAAATGTGAGCCCCAAAGTGGGGGGGAATCAAGGAGTCTGGCATCTTCTTCCTTCCTTCCTTCCTCATTCCCAGAGGCTGGAGTCCTCATCCTATTAGACACTATGCTCCTTTAATAATAAATAATCTTTGTCACAGCTTTTGCTATTCTGAAGTGGAAATCATAGATAATATAACTCTCCTCACAGAACTAAAATCAATATCATATTCCAACTGTAATAAAGAGAGAAAAAGCAAAAGTAATTTTTCTTTATATATTTTAAAATATAAACAAATGCTTGGTCATAACTACAAGGAAAGACACACTGAATTGGTCTGGTGGTTAAGTCTATATGTGGAAATCACCTGAATGTGACTGTTATAATTTCTCTACTGAGAAATTATATTTCTCTACTGGACTAAAACTCCATGAATACTTTGGTGGATGATATTCCAAAATAGTGACCAAATCTCAGTAAACTTGCAAAGGAAACAAAGTATGATTTTCCTACAGCTCATACTGTAGCACACTTATGGAAAATTTAATGTATGTAAATTGGGTGAAAAATATTCCTGTTTTTATGTCAGTTAGAGTCAGGTTCTATGCTCAGATTACTTTAAACACATTTTCTGTGTGTCCATGGCTTAGGAGATTACTTTATTTCAGTGAACCAGGCCACTCATTCTAGCTGTCTAGAATCCCTGGTCTCTCTTCATTAAAAACATGGCCTCCAAGCGTTGTTTGACAACAATAACAAAGAGCCCCACCATTTTCCAAAATACCTCCTAAGGCGTAATTGTCCACCTCTTCTTCTACTTTTCTGCATCATTTTCTCCTTCTTCATTATAGGAGCAAGGCTTACGGTGCAGTGGTCATTGCAAAGGCAGTATCTGCTACAGGCGTGGAATCTGAGTTTCCAGGTGTGGCTCTTGATCTGGGAGCCCATTAGATAACTGCAGTTAGGAGGATTAAAATATGTTGGTTTAATAGCCCCCAAATGTAGTTTCCATTACACGTTGAACCCCTTCCCTATCGTTAGATTACCCAGATATTAGCACCCTAAACTGTTTTATTCTGATACGTTAATTTGATGTTTTACAAATTACAAAAGCAATACATGACTTAATAGTAAACAAGTTAAATGATATGAAGATGACTACAAAAATCATTTCTCTCTTCTCTCATTTAATATCCTCTCCTATATAAGAAGACACACATCCACTTATATACCTACCCCCATACATACTCATTCACACATATATGCATGTGCACACACAGGGCTTTGATCTTTTTATTTAAATCAAAACACCACCATATTGTACACATTGTCCTGGGTGTCCTTTTCTCAGTGAACAATATATTATGGTCCCCCCCAAAATCTGTAGAAATTAACTTTTGTAATAAATAATATATAAAAGCAAAAAGTGTACTTCACATGCACTCACATATAAAATTATCTATAAATAGGATTATATCACACTACTTTCCAAGGAACTATTTATCTTCCACTCCACTCTCCTCTTCTCTTCATCTCTAACTGTACACTGTTCCATCCTCCTCTAACTTGCATGCTGCCCCCCAGCCCCACTTATTTCTTTTTCTCCATTCTTAATACCCGTTATTCACAGAGGGAATCCCTAATTTCAGTTATACAAATTGTTTTGCTTTTTATCTCCCCCCAGATCGTTTTCCTCGTGATTTTAATTTCTTGTGGGTTTTGTTCTGTGCTTTATGATATTTCTTCCCCTTCGTCTTCAGGGTCACACATTTATATCTCTATACTCTTCACATCATCCACTGATACATATTTTGGTTTGCCAATCATCTTTTCAAAGTAGAAAGCCTTTGTTGTACTGCATTAAGCCTCCTTAAATAATGCTATTGTATATTTTATCATTGGTCAAGTTGTTATTTGTCCTTTCTATCATGGTTTTCCCATTAAATTTCATCAGGACACCTGTCCTCAGTTTTTCTTACTCTTCTTGTCCAGGGAAACTGGATCCCCATAGGTGTTTTGTTATTTTCATGTGTATGCTCATGTGTATGCTCAGGCAAGGTTTGGAGAACTTTTGTAGGTCCTATAATTAAAATAAGTTAGTATGGAAGGACATTTAAGTTCCATAGAATGTCTAACAATTATTGAGGGTTTTTGTTGAGCCTAACACTGCATAGTATCATCTTATTTAATCATCACAACAGCCCTATGAGTTAGATACTATTATGACTTCTCATTAATAAAAATAATAATAAGCACTGTCCAATTAATTTTCAGTGGCATTTCATTCTTCATTATAAACATTTAAGAGTGTACTTTTTCTTCCCTACAATTTCAAGCAGACACTCATTGATTAATTTTGCTTGACTACTTATAATATGAATGCTACAATTTACTCTCTACACTTATTTCTTCAACTGACTGTTTTATACCTTTCTGATTTTATGGTTTATAGTTATTTATTCTCACCTCCTACATTTCATCACAGTCCCAGAGACAGAGAGTAACTTTGATGCTTTTGATGGAAAAAGATTAGCTGAGTTGATCATTTTTTTTAACTCCCTCTTAATACATAGGAAGGCACAAAATGTTGGCTATCCAAGATAAAGTCACTCCAAAGCAGAAGTCATCAGCCTCCTTGTAACTGAAGTTGGAAAATCTCTAATGCAGGATTTAACGTTTTCATATTCCCTAAGTTTATCCTAAAGTGTTACTACTCCTGTTCTGTAGTTCACCTTATCTCCATTTTCTATGTTGATGTTTGGTTCTTTCTCTAACTATTGCCAAGGGAAACCATTAGAAATCCAGGGTTATGTTAAGACCTAAATAAGGACTAAATATCAAAAAGTTAAATGGAAGTAAATTAGTGTAAAGTAGAATTTCATGCCAATAAAATGAGATATTTGTGAGAGATTACTGTATTTCTCAGTCACTTGGGAAAAAGTCCAGGTATACTAGATTCCTTCTGTTTTTGTCTGACCAGCATCTACTTCCCCTTCTTCTAGTACCAGAAACAACACCTCTTCTGCTTCAGCATCATGGGGTTTGAATGGGACTGACTCAAGTCCTTAGCCTCAGGAATGGATGGTTGCCCTTTAAAGTGAAATTTGGCCAAATTGTGGCCTAGGCGCAATAGTGGAATACAGTTGATCTATTAAAATGAAATTGCCAGACTCAAGTGGTCATTCAGAGCACTTCATCTCCTGCCCTTGGTAATTACTCAGGGATAAAAAGGAGCTAATGGTAGCCATTCCAGGAACTTTGGCCAAAGTGACAAGGACAGAGGCACTTTTATTCTTATGATGTTATTAAGCTAAATTTGGAATGTTTACCATCTTTGACACCATTTGAATATTACCTGCATAAGAATTAAGAAAACACAGAGGAAAAAAAAAGAAAGAAAGAAAACACAGAGGAAAGAAAGTTGAGAGCTGAAATGAATCAACTTTCTGACAACATTTTTAGATCATTGGGATCCAGGCATACCTCCAAGCAAACACCCCTCAAATTTACATTTACAAGAATCAATACATTTATCTGGTGTCTAAGCTCTTTTGAATTTCTGTTGTTTACAGCCAAGAGTCCTAAATTGCCAAGTAAGGCAATAATTCTATAAGCTACAGTTCAGGTTACATATTCCCTACCTTAAATTCTTGTAAATTTGAGTTGGGTAGAGAATTTGGGGATGTGAAGTAAACATCATCTTCTAGCTGTGGTTTATAAGCTGTTATTATTACATGCTTCCAAAATAAATGAAAGAAACTAGGTAAACTACTGTGAAAATCTTTGAACATGAAAAAGTAGTGCTTTATTAGCATTAAAAGGAACTTTGGAATCTATGTAGTCAGCATAATGCATTATGGTTGCTAGACCACTCAAGTCTGGCAATTTCATTTTAATAGATCAATTCTGCCCCACTATTGCTCCTAGGCTACAACTTGGCCAAATTTCACTTTAAAGGGCATATTATGGCAAAGATCCAAACCCTTTCACAGCAAAAGCTGAATGCTAATGGAATTGTTGTGATTTAAAACTGTGAAACGCAATCTATTTTTCAATGGAGGAAAAAAAACATAACCACAAATATTTCCAATGTCTTAACTCAACCTTGAAGGATATTTTTGCATTTTTATTCATTAGTTAATGATGAGAGATACTGTAAAAAGAGTTTCGGGTAATGTCAGAGCTTCTGATTAGAAGACCTAGTAGTCTTCTAGCTAGTAGATTTTGGCAATGCCACCTACTAGCTGGGCGACCTAGACCAAGTTACTTAATAACTTGTACCACCAGTACTAAATCGTAGCATAGATATTAAATGAGAAGATACTTGTAAAATATTTTTCTGAGTCTGGCTTATGGAGAATGTTCAATAAATGGCTATTGTTGCTATTATTATTATTGGTAGTAACACTAGGAAAAATAGTATTACTACTAGTAGAGTATTAACTTTCAATTTTGGTTTTAGTGATTGGAAATTTTTACATGCATTATATTTTTTCCTTCCTTCCTTCCTACCCTTCTTTCTTCTTTTCTTTCTTCTTTCCTATATTCCTTTTCTATTCTTTTATTTCCTTTTTATTTTTCTTGCTTCCTTTATTATAATTTGAAAATATCAGAAGAAACTTCTCTAGGAGAAACCTTAGGTATGTAAAATAAGGGTGGCCCTTATTTCACAAAGAACAAAGACAAGACAACTTCTAAATGCCAAAGGATTTTTCAGAAATATAATTATGTAAAATAACTCACAAATCTAAGAATCTATACTTCCCAGCTCAAAGTCTTTGATTCATAGACTGCAAAAACTTCAAATTTTCATAAGAAAATTTGTTTCTAAAATATACCTTAAATTTGGGAAATAAAGGTAGAGAAGTTGCTTCCTAGTGTAAAAAAGGATAATAATATTTCCTGATTAGAAAACAAAGATTCGGGATTGGGTAATAAAGAAATTCAATCTCTAAGTTTATCTCTAACTTTCATTGCATATTTACTGGCTATTATAACTACAAAAAATATATTATAGCATCATCCAACAAAAATAACACTGGAAAAACCTTACAATTCTCATAAAACCAACACAGGTTAGCAACAGAGGAGAGGTAAGGATTGTTCTGGTTGTGTAAAGAGGCAATGGTAAAAGGGCAAGGTTAGAAGAAGGGAGACAATTATTGAGAAATTTCTTGGGGTCATTTACATATTTATAAGACAATGATGAAAGCTTGGACCAGGAGAATAGCAGTGAAGAGTATGAAAAGTGGTTGGATTTTGGATATGGTTTGGGTGTGAGGTGATAGAACTCACTGATGGATTAGCTATGAGGAATGAAGTAGAAAGAGAAGTAGAGGACAACTCCAAGGTTTAGGGGCTGAGTGACTGGAAGTACTATGATGTCATTTATTGAAATGGGGAAAGTTTATGTTGCAAGTTAAGTAGATAGTTGCCAAGCAGGCTGGAGAAGAATGGTATTCCAACAAAGGTAACATCAACATCATTTACCAAGGCATAAAGGCTTTAACGAGCCTGGCATATGCATGGAAAGACAACATATTTGAAATGGAGGACATGAAGAGTACTGGGTGAGGACAGGGCAGGTTGATAAACAGGGCTAAAGATGTTACAAAGGGTTAGATTACTCTGATTGGACTTGCTCCTTTAGGTTGGAGAGGGATTATGAGCCATGTAGGGGTTTAAAGCAACTAGCCTTCTATAAAATAAATCAAAGAATTCAGAAATAAAGAAGCTACAGCAAAAGGAATTGTTTATGCATATTGAATTAATCTAAATATATATCTCCATATTTTAAAAAGCGATAAAATTAAGGTTACAGAATAGAATTTAAATATTATACAAATATGATAAATAAAAAATAATATAACCAACAAGAATCAGACTAAAGGAATACGAAGGGCAAGAATGAATAACAGTATCTAATACTTGCAGAGGGCTTATTCATTTTTCTTGAGTGTTCTATGACTCAGTCCTCACAAAGCTCTTTTGAGGTATCTGCTATTACGCTTGCTAAAATACAGTTGAGAAAACTGAGGCACGCAGAGCTTAAGAAATATGCCCAAATGTATATAGCTATTGCGTGATAGAGACAGGATTTAAATGTAGCATTTTTATTTCAGATTCCATAGCTTTTAACCATTATTTAAAAGGCTAGTCTCTGAAGAGCATGGGGGGAATCTTTCATAACAGGAAGTCAATTTATCTTGAGTGAAACTAAAGCATCGGTTTAAATAGGCTCCTTCTTAATATTTTCTATAAAGAAGGCATGTTTATCATAAGTTCAGTAACTACTACAGTTTTAATCTGATTTCATTTTTTTCTATTAAATTCCTTCCAAGTACAGTTAAATCAAACACATTTTATTTAAATATTCCATTATTATCGAATTATATTGACAAATCCCCTTTCCTCTCAACATATCTCTTTTCTGTATATATTCCTAAGGGATACCTGGAATTAGGTTTACAAAGTGGTAACAGTGGTTATATTTGTGTTCTGGTGTTTCAAATGATTTGTCACTATTTTTCTTTCTATTTTCTTTATTGATTGATTTTAAATTATGGAATTTGCATTATTTCAATAAATTATAAATCACTATTATTATAAAAGAAAAAAAGGTGGAATGGGGATGAGGATGAGAAGAGCATACCATTGATGAGGCTCATTTGTTCTGTGCTTACAATTGTTTAAAAAGGAAAACACTTTTCATCTCCAACAAGTACAGATCTCTTCTCTAGGTTACAAGTATTAATTCCATATATAAAAATAATGACTGTCTTCTTTTAGCTACAATAATTGAGAGAATTTAAATACTTCATCATTCACTAGGGCAACACATATATATTGGGACAACAATGGAAAACACTTTATACAAACAGTGAGCCAGGAAATGAATTTGCTATAATCTTGAGGATATTGAATTATTTAACAAAGTAGAGGTAAGTTCCTTAAAAATTCAATCATTTGTATAATGAAGAGGAAAGAAGACTGTTTTTACTCAGAGATTATGTTGAGTCACAGATCTGGAGTCTAGTCCTGGTTCTGTAACAGAGCTCTCAATGACTCAGTCAAACTATCTTTCCAGGATTTTGTGTTCCTACAAAAATGAGTGGTGAAACTTTTTTATTCCAACGGTAGACTGGAGATTTGCTTTCTGGAGAAGTTGCAAAAGACAGGCTCCATACTTAAGGAATCAGGCACAACTGAGGGTGGAAGTAAGGTTCCAAGAGCATCAAATAAGAGTCTGAAAACTAAGTGATCAAACTCTCAAAACCCCTCCCCTACCCCATCTGCATCTAGTGCTTCAGCTTTTTAAGACTTTACTCAATTAAATCATATGAAATTGCCAATACTCAACATTTTTAGCCTATAAAAATGGTAAATTCATGTGATTTATTTAACATGAACAAACATCAAAGGATCATTAGACATTTCAGAAAAGTCTCAAACATGAAAAGCAGAGTCCAAAATAAACAAACAAAAAAACCCACAGATGAAATAGGATCAAAAAAGTTTTAGCCATTATATTCATGAATTGAGAAAAATATCCTATAATTTTTAAAGGCCACAACCAGAGATGATAAAAGAAATATTGAAAATGGAAAAAATATGAGAGCAGAAGTTAAAAGTTCATGAAATAAAATTAGGGAAATGTAAGAAAATTGGATAGAAAGTCTAGGAGATATAATTTTCAAAAATTGGAGTTTTGATGAGAAAAAATAAACTAAAACTGTAGAAAATTTCCCAGAACTAAATACAGGTATATCTTATTTTATTGCACTTTGCTTTGTTGCCCTTTGCAGATACTGCGTTTTTTTTTCTTAACATCTTTATTGGAGTATAATTGCTTTACAATGGTGTGTTAGTTTCTGCTTTATACCAAAGTGAATCAGCTATACATATACATATATCCCCATATCTCCTCCCTCTTGCTTCTCCCTCCCACCCTCCCTATCCCACCCCACTAGGTGGTCACAAATCACCGAGCTGATCTCCCTGTACTATGCAGCTGCTTCCAACTAGCTATTTTACATTTGGTACTATATATAAGTCCATGCCACTCTCTCACTTTGTCCCAGCTTACCCTTCCTCCTCCCTGTGTCCTCAAGTCCATTCTCTACGTCTGCTTCTTTATTCCTGTCCTGCCCCTAAGTTCTTCAGAACCATTTTTTTTTTTTTTTAGAATCCACATATGTGTATTAGCATATGGTATTTGTTATTCTCTTTCTGACTTATTTCACTCTGTATGACAGACTCTAGGTCCATCCACCTCTCTACAAATAACTCAATTTCGTTTCTTTTTATGGCTGAGTAATATTCCATTGAATATATGTGCCACATCTTCTTTATCCATTCATCTGCCGATGGAAACTTATGTGGCTTCCATGTCCTGGCTATTGTAAATAGAGCTGCAATGAACATTGTGGTACATGACTCCTTTTGAATTATGGTTTTCTCAGGGTATATGCCCAGTAGTGGGATTGCTGGGTCATACAGTAATTTTATTTTTAGTTTTTTAAGGAACCTCCATACTGTTCTCCATAGTGGCTGTATCAATTTATATTCCCACCAAGAGTGCAAGAGGGTTCCCTTTTCTCCACACCCTCTCCAGCATTTACTGTTTCTAGATTTTTTGATGATGGCCATTCTGACTGGTGTGAGGTGATACCTCTTTGTAGTTTTGACCTGCATTTCTCTAATGATTAGTGATGTTGAGCAACCTTTCATGTGTTTGTTGGCAATCTGTATATCTTCTTTGGAGAAATGTCTATTTAGGTCTTCTGCCCATTTTTGGACTGGGTTGTTTTTTTTTTTTGGATACTGAACTGCATGAGCTGCTTGTAAATTTTGGAGATTAATCTTTGTCAGTTGCTTCATTTGCAAATATTTTCTCCCATTCTGAGGATTGTCTTCTCGTCTTGCTATATTTTCCCTTGCTGTGCAAAAGCTTTTAAGCTGGGCTTCTCTGGTGGTGCAGTGGTTAGGAATCCGCCTGCCAATGCAGGGGACACGGGTTCAAGCCCTGCTCCAGGAGGATCCCAGATGCCACAGAGCAGCTAAGCCCGTACGCCACAACTACCGAGCCTGTGCACTAGAGCCCACGTGCAACAACTACTGAAACCTGCATGCCTAGAGCCCATGCTCCACAACAAGAAAATCTACAGCAATGAGAAGCTCATGCACCACAGCAGAGTAGACCACGCTTGCCACAACTAGAGAAAACCTGCATGCAGCAACGAAGACCCAATGGAGCCAAAAATAAATAAAATAAAAATAAATTTATTAAAAAAAAAGCTTTTAAGTTTCATTAGGTCCCATTTCTTTATTTTTGTTTTTATTTCCATTTCTCTAAGAGGTGGGTCAAAAATGATCTTGCTGTGATTTTTGTCATACAGTGCTCTGCCTATGTTTTCCTGTAAGAGTTTTATAGTGTCTGCCCTTACATTTAGGTCTTTAATCCATTTTGAGTTTATTTTTGTGTATGGTGTTAGGGAGTGTTCTAATTTCATTCTTTTACATGTAGCTGTCCAGTTTTCTCAGCACCACTTATTGAAGAGGCTGTTTATTCTCCATTGTATATTCTTGACTCATTTATCAAAAGTAAGGTGACCATATGTGCGTGGGTTTATCTCTGGGCTTTCTGTCCTGTTCCATTGATCTGCAGTTCTGTTTTTGTGCCAGTACCATACTGTCTTGATTACTGTAGCTTTGTAGTATAGTCTGAATTCTGGGAGCCTGATTCCTCCAGCTCTGTTTTTCTTTCACAATATTGCTTTGGCTATTCATGCTCTTTTTTGTTTCCATATAAATTGTGAAAGTTTTTGTTCTAGTTCTGTGAAAAATGCCATTGGTAGTTTGATAGGGATTGTACTGAATCTGTAGATTGCTTTGGGTAGTGTAGTCATTTTCACAATGTTGATTCTTCCAACCCAAGAACATCATATATTTCTCTATCTGGTTGTATCATTTTTAATTTCTTATAGTTCTATGTATCTTATAGTTTTCTGCATACAGGTCTTTTGTCTCCTTAGGTAGGTTTATTCCTAGATATTTTATTCTTTTTGTTGCAATGGTAAATGAGAGTGTTTCCATAATTTCTCTTTCAGATTTTTTATCATTAGTGTATAGGAATGCAAGAGATTTCTCTGCATTAATTATTATCCTTCTACTTTACCAAATTCTTTGATTAGCTCTAGTAATTTTCTGGTAGCATCTTTAGGATTCTCCGTGTATAGTATCATGTCATCTGCAAACAGTGACAGCTTTACTTCTTCTTTTCCAATTTGGATTCCATTTACTTCTTTTTCTTCTCTGATTGCTGTGGCTAAAACTTCCAAAATTATCTTGAATAATAGTGGTGAGAGTGGACAACCTTGTCTTGTTCCTAATCTTAGAGGAAATGGTTTCAGTTTTTCACCATTGAGAATGATGATGACTGTGGGTTTGTCATATAAGGCCTTTATTATGTGGAGGAAAGTTCCCTCTATGCCTACTTTCTGCAGGGTTTTTATCATAAATGGATATTGAATATTGTCAAAAACTTTTTCTGCATCTATTGAGATGATCATATGTTTTTTCTCCTTCAATTTGTTAATATGGTTTATCACATTGATTGATTTACGTATATTGAAGAATCCTTGCATTCCTGGAATAAACCCCACTTGATCATGGTGTATGATCCTTTTAATGTGCTGTTGGATTCTGTTTGCTAGTATTTTGTTGAGGATTTTTGCATCTATGTTCATCAGTGATATTGCCCTGTAGTTTTCTTTCTTTATGACATCCTTGTCTGGTTTTGGTATCAGGGTGATGGTGGCCTCGTAGAATGAGTTTGGGAGTGTTCCTCCCTCTGCTATATTTTGGAAGAGCTTGAGAAGGATAGGTGTTAGCTCTTCTCTAAATGTTTGATAGAATTCACCTGTGAAGCCATCTGGTCCTGGGCTTTTCTTGGTTGGAAGATTTTTAATCACAGTTTCAATTTCAGTGCTTGTGATTGGTCTGTTTATATTTTCTGTTTCTTCCTGGTTCAGTCTCGGAAGGCTGTGCTTTTCTAAGAGTCTGTCCATTTCTTCCAGGTTGTCTCTTTTATTGGCATATAGTTGCTTGTACTGTTCTCTCATGATCCTTTGTATTTCTGCAGTGTCAGTTGTTACTTCTCCTTTTTCATTTCTAATTTTATTGATTTGAGTCTTCTCCCTTTTTTTCCTTTATGAGTCTGGCTAATGGTTTATCAGTTTTGTTTATCTTCTCAAAGAACCAGCTTTTAGTTTTATTGATCTTTGCTATCGTTTCCTTCATTTCTTTTTCATTTATTCCTGATCTGATCTTTATGATTTCTTTCCTTCCGCTAACTTTGGGGTTTTTTTTTTCTTCTTTCTATAATTGCTTTAGGTATAAGGTTAGGTTGTTTATTTGAGATGTTTCTTGTTTCTTGAGGTAGTATTGTATTGCTATAAACTTCCCTCTTAGAACTGCTTTTGCTGCAACTCATAGGTTTTGGGTCGTCATGTTTTCATTGCCATTTGTTTCTCGGTATTTTTTATTTCCTCTTGATTTCTTCAGTGATCTCTTGGTTATTAAGTAGTGTATTGTTTAGCCTCCATGTGTTTGTATTTTTTACAGATTTTTTCCTGTAATTGATATCTAGTCTCATAGGGTTGTGGTTGGAAAAGATACTTGATATGACTTCAGTTTTCTTAAATTTACCAAGGCTTGACTTGTGACCCAAGTTATGATCTATCCTGAAGAATGTTCCGTGAGCACTTGAGAAGAAAGTTTATTCTGTTGTTGGATGGAATGTCCTGTAAATATCAATTAAGTCCAACTTCTTTAATGTATCATTTAAAGTTTGTGTTTCCTTATTTATTTTCATTTTGGATGACCTGTCTACTGGTGAAAGTGGGGTGTTAAAGTCCCCTACTATGATTGTGTTACTGTAGAGTTCCCCTTTTATGGCTGTTAGCATTTGCCTTATGTATTGAGGTGCTCCTGTGTTAGGTGCATACATATTTACAATTGTTATATCTTCTTCTTGGAATGATCCCTTGATTTTTACGTAGTGTCCTTCCTTGTCTCTTGTAATAGTCTTTATTTTAAAGTCTATTTTGTCTGATATGCGATTTGCTACTCCAGTTTTCTTTTGATTTCCTTTTGCATGGGATATCTTTTTCCATCCCCTCACTTTCCGTCTGTATGTGTCCCTAGGTTTGAAGTGGGTCTCTTGTAGACAGCATATATACAGGGTTTGTTTTTGTATCCATTCAGCCAGTCTGTTTCTTTTGGTTGGAGTATTTAATCCATTTACGCTTAAGGTAGTTATCAAGACATATGTTCCTATTACCATTTTATTAATTGTTTTGGGCTTGTTATTGTAGGTCTTCTCCTTCTCTTGTGTTTCCTGCCTAGAGAAGTTCCTTTAGCATTTGTTCTAAAGCTGGTTTGGTGGTGCTGAGTTCTAGGTTTTGCTTGTCTGTAAAGCTTTTAATTTCTCCATCGAATTTGAATGAGATCCTTGCTGGGTAGAGTAATCTTGGTTCTAGATTTTTCCCTTTCATCCCTTTAAATATGTCCTGCCATTCCCTTCTGGCTTGCAGAGTTTCTGCTGAAAGTTCAGCTGTTAACCTTATGGGGATTCTCTTGTATGCTATTTTTTGTTTTTCCCTTGCTGCTTTTAACATTTTTTCTTTGTAGTTATTTTTTGATACTTTGGTTGATATGTGACTTGGCATGTTTCTCCTTGGATTTATCCTGTATGGGACTCTCTGTGCTTCCTTGACTTGATTGACTATTTCCTTTCCCATATTAAGGAAGTTTTCAACTATAATCTCTTCAAATATTTTCTCAGTCCCTTTCTTTTTCTCTTCTTCTGGGACCCCTATAATTCAATGTTGGTGCATTCAGTGTTGTCCCAGAGGTCTCTGAGACCATCCTCTATTCTTTTCATTCTTTTTTCTTTATTCTGCTCTGTGGTAGTTATTTCCACTGTTTTATCTTCCAGGTCACTTATCCGTTCTTCTGCCTCAGGTATTCTGCTATTGATTCCTTCTAGAGAATTTTTAATTTCATTTATTATGTTGTTCATCATTTTTGGTTTGCTCTTTATTTCTTGTAGGTCCTTGTTAAATGTTTCTTGTATTTTCTCCATTCTATTTCCAAGATTCTGGATCATCTTTACTATCATTACTCTGAATTCTTTTTCAGGTAGACTGCCTATTTCCTTTTCATTTGTTTGGTCTGGTGGGTTTTTGCCTTGCTCCTTCGTCTGCTGTGTGTTTCTGTGTTTTCTCATTTTGCTTAACTTACTGTATTTGAGGTCTCCTTTTCAAAGGCTGCTGGTTCATAGTCCCCGTTTTTGTTTTTTGGTGTCTGCCCCCAGTGAGTAGGGTTGGTTCAGTGGGTTGTGCTGGCTTCCTGGTGGAGGGGACTAGTGCCTGTGTTCTGGTGGATGAGTCTGGATCTTCTCTTTCTGTTGGGCAGGACTGCATCCGGTGGTGTGTCTTGGGGTGTCTGTTACCTTATTATGATTTTAGGGAGCCTCTCTGCTAATTGGTGGGGTTATGTTCCTGTCTTGCTAGTTGTTTGGCATAGGGTGTCCAGCACTGTAGTTTGCTGGTCGTTTAGTGGAGCTGGGTCCTAGCATTGAGGGGGAGATCTCTGGGAGAACTTTTGCCATTTGATAATATGTGGAGCTGGGAGGTCTCTGGTGGACCAATGTCCTGAACTTGGCTCTCCCACCTCAGAGACACAGACCTGACACCCAGCTGGAGCACCAAGACCATGTCAGCCACATGGCTCAGAAGAAATGGGAGAAAAAAAGAAAGAATGAAAGAATAAAATAAAGTTATTAAAATAAAAAATTATTAAAAATTAAAAAATATAAACGTATTAAAAAAAAAGAAAAAGAAAGAAGAGAGCAACCAAACAAAAGAACAAATCCACCAATGATAACAAGCGCTAAAAACTATACTAAAAAAAAAAAAAAATGGACAGACAGAACCCTAGGAAAAATGGTAAAAGCAAAGCTATACAGATAAAAATCACACAAAGAAGGATACACATACACACTCACAAAAAGAGAAAAAGGAAAAATATATTTATATCTATATATTTAAAAAAAAGGAGGAAGAGAGCAAGCAAATCAATTTACAAATCTACCAATGATAATAAACTCTAAATACTCAACTAAGATAAACATAAATCCAGAAACAAATTAGATGCAGATAGCAAACCCCAAGTCTACCATTGCTCCCAAAGTCCACCGCCTCATTTTGGGGATGATTCGTTGTCTATTCAGTTATTCCACAGATGCAGGGTACATCAGGTTGATTGTGGAGATTTAATCCACTGCTCCTGAGGCTGCTGGGAGAAATTTCCCTTTCTCTTCTTTGTTCTAACAGCTCCTGGGGTTCAGCTTTGGATTTGGCCCCGCCTCTGTGTGTAGGTCGCCTGGGGGCATCTGTTGCTTACTGAGACAGGACGGGGTTAAAGGAGCAGCTGATTAGAGGGTTCTGGCTCACTCAGGCCGGGGGGAGCGAGGGGTAGGGAATGCAGGGCAAGCTTGTGGCGGCAGAGGCCAGCATGACATTACAACAGCCTGAGGTATGCTGTGTGTTCTCCTGGGGAAGTTGTCCCTGGATCACAGGACCCTGGCAGTGGTGGGCTGCACAGGCTCCTGGGAGGAGAGTTGTGGACAGTGACCTGTGCTTGCACACAGGCTTCTTGGTGGCTGCAGCAACAGCCTTAGCATTTCATGCCCATCTCTGGTGTCCGCACTTATAGCTGTGAGTCGTGCCCATCTCTGGAGCTTGTTTAAGCAGTGCTCTGATTCCCCTTTCCTCATGCACCCTGAAACAATGGTCTCTTGCTTTTTATGCACCTCCAGGCATTTTCCCGGAGTCCCTTGCAGCTAGCTGTGGCACACTAGTCTCCTTCAGGCCGTGTTCACACAGCCAACCCCAGTCCTCTCCCTGGGATCTGACCTCTGAAGCCCGAGCCTCAGCTCCCAGTTAGTGGGTGAATAGACAAGCCTCTCAGGCTGGTGAGTGCTGGTTGGCACCAATCCTCTGTGTGGGAATCTCTCTGCTTTGCCCCTGCACACCTGCTGCTGTGCTCTCCTCTGTGGTTCTGAAGCTTCCCCCTCACTACCCCCCCTCTGCCAGTGAAGGGGCTTCCTAGTATGTGGAAACTTTTCCTCCTTCATAGCTCCCTCCCAGAGTGGCAGGTCCCGTCCATATTCTTTTGTCTCTGTTTTTTCTTTTATCTTTTGCCCTACCCAGGTACGTGGGGAGTTTCTTGCCTTTTGGGAAGTCTGATGTCTTCTGCCAGAATTCAGTAGGTGTTCTGTAGGAGCTGTTCCACATGTAGATGTATTTCTGATGTATTTGTGGGGAGGAAGGTTATCTCCACCTCTTACACCTCTGCCATCTTGAATGTCCCCCGATACTGCATTTTCCTACAGATTGAAAGTTCATGGCAACTTTGCATCAGCAAGTCGACTGGTGCCATTTTCCCAACAGCATTGTTTTTTAAATTAAGGTATGTACATTGTTTTTTTAGACATAATGCTATCGCACACTTAATAGACTACAGTATAGTGTAAACATAACTTTTATATGCACTGGGAAACCAAAAAAATCAAATGCTTTGCATTATTGTGATTTTTGCTTTATTGTGGTGGCCTGGAGCCAGACCCACACTAACTCCAAGATATTCTTGTAATGTGAATTCCCAGATTGACATGACTCTCAAGAGCCCATACAATGATTAAAATAAAACCTATACTAAGGGAATCCCTCAGAAATACACAATGCTTTTCGAGTTTTGAAGAGAAATTATTTTCAATTTATAAGTCTATACTCAGACAAAGTATTAATCAAGGGTAAGAGTAGAAGAGAATTTTTTTAAGCATGGACTTAAGACATTTATCTCTTATGAATCTCTCTCAAGAAGTTGTTGGATGGTATTTCCCACCAAAATTAGGAGGAAAACCAAGAAAAAGGTGTAGGAAAATCTTAGGATATTAATCCTCAGGATGATAGTGACATTGGAGGCCTAGAAATGAAACATCTAAATTGTAACTGGATAAAACAAGGGTCCAAAAAGACATAACTCAAAGAACAAAATAATACTTGATTTTTAAAATATATCAAGTGGAGAATTTTAGCTTTGTTAGAAAGTTAGGAAGTAAATTAATACTTGGTATATAGGAAACTAAAGAAACAAAAACAAAGGCAAGTATAAACTTTAGGAAATACATAAAGTTATATAAGAAGGAAAATGCAATTACCACTATATTGATCATCTCTAAATAATATTTACATAATTAATAATATAAACTTGAAATATTTATTTAGCTCCAAATAGTGAAATCTCTATTAGAAGAATAAGACTGAAGAGTGTGTGAGTGTGTGTCAGAGGGAGTGTGGCAGGGTTGACAGGGCAGGTGTGTACAGAACTAAATTCTTACCTTTCATAATGGGAAGTTCATAGTGTCTAAAATTAAAGAATCAAGAAATAGTAATAGAGCGTGTTACTTGAAAATACAGAATTAAATACTAGAATGTATAGCTTAAAGTGTTGCCTATGGTTGCCTTAGGGTACAGGGAAGTGGAATGAGATTGGGTGGGTCAAGTTTCTGTTGTTTTTATTATAAACTCAGTAGTATTATTGGACTTTAAAAATGTATATACATATATAAAATCTCTGCTGGTAACAAATTTTCATATATCTATGAAAGCAATGATCATACCTAAAAATGTACCAGGAAAATTTGATCTTTGGATGCAAAACAAATCACATTCTCATGATATATCTTCAAGTCAGGAAGAGAAGCATAACTTTGAAAATAAAGTGATTACATAAAAGTTAGATCAGCAAGTATCTAGCTTTTTTTTTTTATATTCACCAGACGATGTCTGTGTGTCCAGGAAACAGTGAAACTAGATTTTGATCTTTACTAGGAGCAGTCTCAACTCATCCCTCCCTCATTTCCCCAATAATCCAGTTTGATGAAATTTAACTGAGTTTAGAGCCTGCCGTTTGTTCAGAGTGATGATTTAATTTATACTTCTTATAGGACTTTATTCACTGTTTATCCAAGTTGTAAGTGACAGTTTGGGAATCTTTCTGTGCCTCTCCCCATGGTGTCACCTCATGTGACCTCCTTATTGGCCTAAGTTGGCTTTCGTTGAGAAACCCCTGAGGGAAGCTACTATTTAATGACACTTGGGCTCTCAAAATTCTTTCCTCTGTCAGAAGGGCACCCTGCACATACGTGCACACACACGCATGCACACCTGCGCACAAGCACAGATCCTTAGAATAATATGTCAAAATTATAGCAACTCATAATGGAGCATATGTGCTCTATATCTTTTTAGTTTGCAGCAGTCAACAACAGGTTATTTGTGTCATTAATATGTATAAAATTGTCCTTTAAGCTTGGTTAAATTATTTGTTATATTTATTTCCCACGAGTGATTTTTGTACATTACTTAATACTACAAAACACATTCATTCTTGTTACTTTTAAATTAATTCATAGGCAGCTTCATCAAGCTTCCTCTTGCCCTTTTATTCAACTGAGAAAGATTTTAAAATACTGTATTCTGAAAGAGGTTTTTAAATTTGTTTTTCATTTTTACCTTACCCCTAAATGAGACTTCGTTGTTATAATCATCACCTAGTACATTTTCAAGTACACTCAAGGTTTGATGATTCTTTCACTAGCTACTGATGTAGCTTAATCTATATTAAGGGGGGGAAGTTCTTAACACTACTTAAACCACTGCTATACAGGTTATCTTAGAATTCTTTGTGACCTTCAAAGATGATGCTTGCTTACAGGAACCACCCTCCTTCCAAAGGAGGAAAATTAAGAAGAAGCTACTATTTCTTGCATTGCACCCATTTGCCCTATATGGACCCAGTTTAATAAATGTTTTCACAAAAAAGAAGTGACCAAACTGATATTTCCTATCTTTTGCAAAGTCAAAAGTCACTGAAATTTGGATTACTACCAAAAAATATGATCTCAAAATGCAGCCACTGGATCAGGATTTTCACAGGTGGATTAGACTGAGGATTGAGGGTCCAGCTGCTAAAATGTAGGAAGAAAGACAGGCGATGACTAAGGAGCATGAAAATATTGATACTCTAAAGGTTTAATGATTCCTGTACTAGTTCTCGATGTATTTTAATCAGTGTTAAGAAAGGAAGTTATAATACAGCCTAAGCTATTGCTATAAATTTTTTCTTAAAATTCTCTATGACCATGAAAGGCAAAGGGAAAAACAACTGTATAGTCAGAAAATCAGTTGCGGTAAGCAGAAATGCAAGTGCTGTATACAGAATTCTATACAGAATCCTTGCTGAGAAAGGAAAGAGAATAAGAGAAGATATAAAACAATAAAGGAAAACGAGCTTGTGAAGAGGATTTTGGGGACTTCCCTGGTGGTCAAGACTCTGTGCTTCCACTGCAAGGAGCATGGGTTCCATCCCTAGTCATGGAACTAAGATCCCGCATGCCTTATGGTGTGGCCAAAAAAAAAAAGGAAGAGGCTTTTGGATTTGAAAAATAAAATGGGGAAAGGTGGCTTACTCATTGCAAGTGTATATACTTAAGAGACTACAGGGGCATAATATCTGAAATAGGAATTGACCTAAAACATCTGAGACCTGTGATTACCACTTATGATATATAGCTTTGACAAAGAGATCACAATATTAGACTTCAATAGTTCGGAGACCAAAGTGTCCCTTTATGTAGCATTTTTTTTTTCTTATGTGCATTAAGAGAGGTCTTACATCAAAAATCTAATAATTTATTTGATTTCAAATATTCTCTTTGCAATTTACTTTATAATGTTTTTCATTTGTTTTCTTTAATTTTGTTTATTTTATAGTTACATTTCTCCTAATGAGTGTACCCTATATTTTATAATATCAACAAAAATAATTGGCATAATGACTCCTTAAAAAAGTTTTGACAGTCCTAATAAAGTCTGATATGTCATTATTTTATTCAAGTTTCATTTTCCCATATTTATCCTTAATAATTATGAAGGAAGAGATTTCCAGAATTCCCATGACTCATCCAATAAGGCATCCGTTGGCATTAAACCATATCTTAGCCCATTAAACCATATCTTAACAGGGTGGAAAAGTTAGAGAAGACTTATTACAATTTGAAAAAAATGTTAAACTATATTACCACAAATTAATATTTAATAATGCATTGGGACAAAATAAAAGAAAACTGTCTTAGAGGACTGAGAAAAAAACCACACTACACTGCAAAGAGAGGCATAAATATAGACAGGCTGATGGGAAATAAAAACCCACCTTCTACTTAGTAACTGTATGTGCTTAACTATGAGTTCTAGTAAGACCACAGCTCTTTGATTGCCAGGGGAAGGGGGCTACACACAGAACCATCATGCAGTGGGGCACCATCTGGTAACAGAATGAATAAAAACCACAAATAGAGCTGATTAAATCTGCATGAATTCTGTACCCAAAGATGGGGGAGGATAAAGCAGGGAATCAAAGTAAAGGCAGTTACATTCCCTCCAGTTTCTTTCTCTGGCATTCTCCCACATTGAATTCCAACAACTGTCTTCCTAATTAACTTTCTCCCTAACACCAGACTTATGGAATATCCAACTGAAGAAAAATCAGGTTTGTTTAACTTTTTCAAGAGAAGTAAATGCATTTTGAGCAAGTCTTTAAGCTTGGAACATTTCCCAAGCTGTCTTCACTAACTCTTAGCATTCAAAAAGTCGTCGCTTGCCCTTTGTTAAAGAAAAGAAAATCCAATATTTTTAAGACTTTATCACCTGGAGCTAGAATTTGGACCTTTTATCATTTAATTTTAGAATTTTCTATATACCCTTAATGTGAAGTACAGAGAAAGATGCTTATAAAGTCAAAGAAATGTAATGAAAGGATATTGCAGAAATAACTAGGATCAAACTACTTTGCAAAGTTGCCAAAATGTAGTCATTAGTAGAGTATGGATCAATTCACATCCACATGAAGCAAGGGCAAGAGAAACATTTCTGGTTTGATTTGTTAATGTGAATTGTCCCAGTGTCCTATTGGTATTTAAATGTTTGTTGTTACAGTCGAAGAACAATGAAGTCTGTGCTTCAAAAGAGGCTTTTTGCATGGTGTCCTATCCCTTTAAAGTCAATAGCTTTTCTAAATTCTCAGGCTGACCCTAAATTTAAAAAAAAAAAAAAAATTCTGAAGGATACACTCCTGACACTCCAAAAATCCATTAGGCTGCAGGACTGAGTTAATCCTGTAAGTGTTTTACTGCACAGCAGACGTATGGTGGCTTTGGTGGATTATGGTCTTGCTGCCCTAATGGAATTCCTCTGAGCCCAGTGGTGGTTAGGGAAAGGTTCTTGACCACCCCCCACACACTACTTCCCCCCAAGAAATTACTACTTTAAAGTCTAGGGAATGTGGTGATTTTTCTTTTCCTAAACAGTTTCACCTGTTTCAGTGAACTTGTACACTACCAGAAAAACATAGCAGAACACAGAGGTAAATAACCTGATTTTATTCATTTATTCCTTCATTCATTCACTCATTATTCAACTATTTATTGAACAGATACTAAGTGTCAGCCAGGTACTTTGCTAGATAATAGAAAACTAACGAAAAAAAAAAAAAGGCAGATGTGGTCTTTGCTGTCATAGAGTCTATAACCCAGAGTATGAGGCAGACATTAAACATTGCACAAATATTGCCCAATTCATTATTTCTACATTGTTTTAAGATCTTGAAAGGTACTGGGTGAGAAGAAAGTGTATAAAGCTGGACCTGATGTGGTAACATCTCTCATTTTTATACAGTTTATAAAGTGTCTTCACATGTGAAATTGCGTTAAGTCCAAAAGACAGCCCCGTGGAAGGAAGAGTGGTTGTTAATGTCATTGCACAGATGAAGGACTTATTGGCTCTGAGACTAAGTGCACTTCACAAGGTCACAAACGAGTGGAACGCATGGCCAGGAGCAGGGCTCAGGTCTTCCTTTCAGTACTCTTCCTTATATCACACTGCAGCCATTTTTGAAAGTAAAACATTTGAGGAAGCTGTCAGTTTTGCTGGTTATCCCTCACAGCCGTCTTCAGTGAAAAACAGCTGAACATCAGTTTTTATATTTCTTTTTAACATAGATTTTTATATTTAAGCCACTTGCCCAGAGTTACCCAGCTCTTTCAACCTAAAAATAATGACAATTTGGGTATAAAAATCTCCCTACTTCAAAAATTTTAGACAGCTTCATAACTAACACTTTAGTAAGAAATAACTCCTTTTGAGTTTTTCTGCTCTTTTCTTTCCCCCAAGTGGAAAAACATGGAAATAATCACACTGTTAAATATTACAAGTAAAATTAGAAATTTTCATTGCATCAGATTTGGGCTAGGAACAGGCAATTTATTTTCTCCTTTTAAAGTTCTTATAAAAGTAATAAATATATACCTGATTTTTTGGTAACAAACTAAAACAATGGAAAAGGATGTAAGAAAAACATGATTGTCTCACCTGGCCCACTTCCTTCACCAGATAAACACTGTTGACATTGTTGAACAGGTAAACACTGTTTGTCATAGATTATTCCAGAAGTTTGTTTTATATGTTAATTTTATTTTACATTTCTTGATATTATAAACAAGGCTGTAACAAATATATTTGTTCATATTTTTTGTGCACATACAAAAGCATTACTACACAATAGATGTCTAGCAGTAAACTTGCAGGTCAGTATTTTTTCATATAGCTTTTTGAGTACTGATATTGCCTTCCCAAAAGTCTGTGCCATCTTACACTACCAACAGCCTTGCATGTGACTGCCATCCTATTTTTTCTGCTTTATTAAGTTATAATTGACAAAATTGTAAGATAGTTAGTGAACAATGTGATGGGGTTTTTTGGGGTTGTTTTTGTTTTTTTTTCACTTTTGGACAGGGCTTTTTTATTCCTTATGTTGTTTGTGAATATACCTATATGGTTGCCTGTTGTGATCATGTATTGACACGGTTGCATAGGATTCCATAGTGTAAACATTTAACTACTAAGTAATTTATTTCAATGTGTATTAAAATACGAGTGATTTTCAGTTTGTGTCTGTTGAGAATAGCACTGGTATATAAATTCTAGAACTTGAGCTTTGGTGGTATGTGTATAAATTATTGTTCAGTATACATGTAGTAGTAAAATTTTTGAGTCATAGCTTTCATGTGTTTATCTTTTTAGATACTTCTAAATATTTTCAAAACATTTGTATGAATTTTCATGCTCAGCAGCAGTGAATGAGATTCAAGGATTACACACATTCTTGTCAAACTTGATAATACCTGTTGTTTTCATTTGAACTTTGTGGATCGGGAGTGATAATTCCAAGGATTGCTTTTGTTTCATTTAATTGACTACTAAGAAGCCAAGCATCTTTTGATATGTTTACTTAATATTCTGTACTCTCTTTTTTGAAATATCTTTTGGTATATTTTCCCCATTTTTGCTCTTATATTATCTTCTTATTGAAGACTTTTTTTTTTTAAACATCTGAAGACTTCTTATTTAGGAGTTTTTTATATATGCTTGATATGAGTTCTTCTCTCTGTCACTCCTTTTTCTTTAGATGATTGTCAGTTTATATTAATTTTTTTTATTTTTATTTTTTAATTTTTTTTACATCTTTATTGGAGTATAATAAGTGAATCAGTTATACATATACATATGTTCCCATATCTCTTCCCTCTTGCGTCTCCGTCCCTCCCACCCTCCCTATCCCACCCCTCTAGGTGGTCACAAAGCACCGAGCTGATCTCCCTGTGCTATGCGGCTGCTTCCCACTAGCTATCTATTTTACATTTGGTAGTGTATATATGTCCATGCCACTCTCTCACTTTGTCACAGCTTACCCTTCCCCCTCCCCATATCCTCAAGTCCATTCTCTAGTAGGTCTGTGTCTTTATTCCTGTCTTACCCCTAGGTTCTTCATGACATTTTTTTTTCTTAAATTCCATATATATGTGTTAGCATACGGTATTTGTCTTTCTCTTTCTGACTTACTTCACTCTGTATGACAGACTCTAGGTCCATCCACCACACTACAAATAGCTCAATGTCGTTTCTTTTTATGGCTGAGTAATATTCCATTGTATATATGTGCCACATCTTCTTTATCCATTCATCTGTCGATGGACACTGAGGTTGCTTCCATGTCCTGGCTGTTGTTAATAGAGCTACGATGAACATTTTGGTACATGACTCTTTTTGAAGTATGGTTTTCTCAGGGTATATGCCCAGTAGTGGGATTGCTGGGTCATATGGTAGTTCTATTTGTAGTTTTTTAAGGAACCTCCATACTGTTCTCCATAGTGGCTGTACCAATTCACATTCCCACCAATAGTGCAAGAGAGTTCCCTTTTCTCCACACCCTCTCCAGCATTTATTGTTTCTAGATTTTTTGATGATGGCCATTCTGACTGGTGTGAGATGATAGCTCATTATAGTTTTGATTTGCATTTCTCTAATGATTAATGATGTTGAGCATTCTTTCATGTGTTTGTTGGCAGTCTGTATATCTTCTTTGGAGAAATGTCTGTTTAGGTCTTCTGCCCATTTTTGGATTGGGTTGTCTGTTTCTTTGTTATTGAGCTGCATGAGCTGCTTATAAATTTTGGAGATTAATCCTTTGTCAGTTGCTTCATTTGCAAATATTTTCTCCCACTCTGAGGGTTGTCTTTTGGTCTTGTTTATGGTTTCCTCTGCTGTGCAAAAGCTTTGCAGTTTCATTAGGTCCCATTTGTTTATACTTCCATTTCTCTAGGAGGTGGGTCAAAAAGGATCTTGCTGTGATTTATGTCATAGAGTGTCCTGCCTATGTTTTCCTCTAAGAGTTTGATAGTTTCTGGCCTTACATTTAGGTCTTTAATCCATTTTGAGCTTATTTTTGTGTATGGTGTTAGGGAGTGATCTAATTTCATACTTTTACATGTACCTATCCAGTTTGCCAAGCACCACTTACTGAAGAGGCTGTCTTTTCTCCACTGTACATTCCTGCCTCCTTTATCAAACATAAGGTGACCATATGTGCGTGGGTTTATCTCTGGGCTTTCTGTCCTGTTCCATTGATCTGCAGTTCTGTTTTTGTGCCAGTACCATACTGTCTTGATTACTGTAGCTTTGTAGTGTAGTCTGAAGTCAGGGAGCCTGATTCCTCCGGCTCCATTTTTCGTTCTCAAGATTGCTTTGGCTATTCGGGGTCTTTTGTGTTTCCATACAAATTGTGAAATTTTTTGTTCTAGTTCTGTGAAAAATGCCAGTGGCAGTTTGATAGGGATTGCATTGAATCTATAGATTGCTTTTGGTAGTAGAGTCATTTACACAATGTTGATTCTTCCAATCCAAGAACATGGTATATCTCTCCATCTATTTGTATCATCTGTAATTTCTTTCATCAGTGTCTTATAACTTTCTGCATACAGGTCTTTTGTCTCCTTAGGTAGGTTTATTCCTAGATATTTTATTCTTTTTGTTGCAGTGGTAAAGGGGAGTGTTTTCTTGATTTCACTTTCAGATTTTTCATCATTAGTGTATAGGAATGCAAGAGATTTCTGTGCATTAATTTTGTATCCTGCAACTTTACCAAATTCATTGATTAGCTCTAGTAGTTTTCTGGTATCATCTTTAGGATTCTCTATGTATAGTATCATGTCATCTGCAAACAGTGACACAGCTTTACTTCTTCTTTTCCGATTTGGATTCCTTTTGTTTCCTTTTCTTCTCTGATTGCTGTGGCTAAAACTTCCAAAACTATGTTGAATAAGAGTGGTGAGAGTGGGCAACCTTTTTTTGTTCCTGATCTTAGTGGAAATGCTTTCAGTTTTTCAACATTGAGGACGATGTTGGCTGTGGGTTTGTCATATATGGCCTTTATTATGTTGAGGAAAGTTCCCTCTATGCCTACTTTCTGCAGGGTTTTTATCATAAATGGTTATTGAATATTGTCAGAAACTTTTTCTGCATCTATTGAGATGATCATATGGTTTTGCTCCTTCAATTTGTTAATATGGTGCATCACATTGATTGATTGGCGTATATTGAAGAATCCATGCATTCCTGGAATAAACCCCACTTGATCATGGTGTATGATCCTTTTAATGTGCTGTTGGATTCTGTTTGCTAGTATTTTGTTAGGGATTTTTGCATCTATGTTCATCAGTGATATTGGCCTGTAGTTTTCTTTCTTTGTGACATCCTTGTCTGGTTCTGGTATCGGGGTGATGGTGGCCTCGTAGAATGAGTTTGGGAGTGTTCCTCCCTCTGCTGTATTTTGGAAGAGTTTGAGAAGGATAGGTGTTAGCTCTTCTCTAAATGTTTGATAGAATTCACCTGTGAAGCCATCTGGTCCTGGGCTTTTGTTTGTTGGAAGATTTTTAATCACAGTTTCAATTTCAGTGCTTGTGACGGGTCTATTCATATTTTCTGTTTCTTCCTGATTCAGCCTTGGTAGGTTGTGCCTTTCTAAGAATTTGTCCATTTCTTCCAGGTTGTCCATTTTATTGGCATAGAGTTGCTTGTAGTAATCTCTCATGATCTTTTGTATTTCTGCACTGTCAGCTGTTACTTCTCCTTTTTCATTTCTAATTCTATTGATTTGAGTCTTCTCCCTTTTTTTCCTTTATGAGTCTGGCTAATGGTTTATCAATTTTGTTTATCCTCTCAAAGAACCAGCTTTTAGTTTTATTCATCTTTGTTATCGTTTCCTTCATTTATTTTTTATTTATTTTTGATCTTTATGATTTCTTCTGCTAACTTTGGGGTTTTTTTGTTCTTTCTCTAATTGCTTTAGCTGCAAGGTTAGGTTGTTTATTCAAGATGTTTCCTTTTTCTTAAGGTTGGATTGTATTGCTATAAACTTCCCTCTTAGAAATGCTTTTGCTGCATCCCACAGGTTTTGGGTCGTCATGTCTCCTTGTCATTTGTGACTAGGTATTTTTTATTTCCTCTTTGATTTCTTCAGTGATCACTTCGTTATTAAGTAGTATATTGTTTAGCCTCCATGTGTTTGTATGTTTTACCGATCTTTTCCTGTAATTGATATCTAGTCTCATAGCGTTGTGGTCGGAAGACATACTTGATACAATTTCAATTTTCTTAAATTTACCAAGGCTTGATTTGTGACCCAAGATATGATCTATCCTGAAGAATGTTCCGTGAGCACTTGAGAAGAATGTGTATTCTGTTGTTTTTGGATGGAATGTCCTATAAATATCAATTAAGTCCATCTTATTTAATGTATCATTTAAAGCTTGTATTTCCTTATTTATTTTCATTTTGTATGATCTGTCCATTGGTGAAAGTGGGGTGTTAAAGTCCCCTACTATGAATGTGTTACTGTCGATTACCCCTTTTATGGCTGTTAGTATTTGCCTTATGTATTGAGGTGCTCCTATGTTAGGTGCATAAATATTTACAATTGTTTTATCTTCTTCTTGGATCGATCCCTTGATCATTATGTAGTGTCCTTGTCTCTTCTAATAGTCTTTATTTTAAAGTCTATTTTGTCTGATATGAGAATTGCTACTCCAGCTTTCTTTTGGTTTCCATTTGCATGGAATATCTTTTTCCATCCCCTCACTTTCAGTCTGTACGTGTCTCTAGGTCTGAAGTGGGTCTCTTGTAGACAGCATATATATGGGTCTTGTTTTTGTATCCATTCAGCCAGTCTGTGTCTTTTGGTGCTAGCAGTTAATCCATTTACATTTAAGGTAATTATCATTATGTATGTTCCTATTCCCATTTTCTTAATTGTTTTGGGTCTGTTATTACAGGCCTTTTCCTTCTCTTGTGTTTCTTGCCTAGAGAAGATCCTTTAGCATTTGTTGTAATGCTGGTTTGGTGGTGCTCTCAGCTTTTGCTTGCCTGTAATTGTTTTAATTTCTCCATCAAATCTGAATGAGATCCTTGCTGGGTAGAGTAATCTTGGTTGTAGGATTTTCTCCTTCATCACTTTAAATATGTCCTGCCAGTCCCTTCTGGCTTGCAGAGTTTCTGCTGAAAGATCAGCTGTTAACCTTATGAGGATTCCCTTGTGTGTTATTTGTTGTTTTTCCCGTGCTGCTTTTAATATGCTTTCTTTGTATTTAATTTTTGAAAGTTTGATTAATATGTGTCTTTGTGTGTTTCTCCTTGGATTTATCCTGTATGGGACTCTCTGTGCTTCCTGGACTTGATTAACTATTTCCTTTCCCATATTAAGGAAGTTTTCAACTATAATCTCTTCAAATATTTTCTCAGTCCCTTTCTTTTTCTCTTCTTCATCTGGAATCCCTATAATTCGAATGTTGGTGCATTTAATGTTGTCCCCGAGGTCTCTGAGACTGTCCTCAGTTCTTTTTATTCTTTTTTCTTTATTCTGCTCTGCAGTAGTTATTTCCACCATTTTATCTTCCAGGTCACTTATCTGTTCTTCTGCCTCAGTTATTCTGCTATTGATCCCTTCTAAAGTATTTTTAATTTCACTTATTGTGTTGTTCATTGTTTCATCTTTAGTTCTTCTAGGTCCTTGTTAAATGTTTCTTGCATTTTCTCTATTCTATTTCCAAGATTTTGGATCATCTTTACTATCATTATTCTGAATTCTTTTTCAGGTAGACTGCCTATTTCCTCTTCATTTGTTAGGTCTGGTGCGTTTTTATCTTGCTCCTTCATCTGCTGTGTGTTTTTCTGTCTTCTCATTTTGCTTATCTTACTGTGTTTGGGGTCTCCTTTTTGCAGGCTGCAGGTTCATAGTTCCCATTGTTTTTGGTGTCTGTCCCCAGTGGCTAAAGTTGGTTCCGTGGGTTGTGTAGGCTTCCTGGTGGAGGGGACTAGTGCCTGTGTTCTGGTGGATGAGGCTGGATTTTGTCTTTCTGGTGGGCAGGTCCATGTCTGGTGGTGTGTTTTGGGTTTTTTGTGGACTTATTGTGATTTTTAGGCAGCCTTTCTGCTAATGGGTGGGGTTGTGTTTCTGTCTTGCTAGTTGTTTGGCATAGAGTGTCCAACACTGTAGCTTGCTCATCATTGAGTGAAGCTGGGTGTTGGTGTTAAGATGGAGATCTCTGGGAGATTTTCACCGTTTGATATTACATGGAGCTGGGAGGTCTCTTGTGGACCAGTGTCCTGAAGATGGCTCTCCCACCTCAGAGGCACAGCACTGACTCCTGGCTGCAGCACCAAGAGCCTTTCATCCACACGGCTCAGAATAAAAGGGAGAAAAAGTAGAAAGGAAGGAAGGAAGGAAGGAAGGGAAGGAAGAAAGAGAAAGAGGATAAAAGAAAATAAAATAAAGTAAGGTAAAATAAAATAAAGTTATTAAAATAAAAAATAAGAAAAAAATTTTTTAAAAAGTAAAAAAAACAAAAAACGGACAGATAGAACTGTAGGACAAACGGTGAAAGCAATGTTATACAGACAAAATCTCACATGGAAGAATACACATACACACTCACAAAAGAGGAAAAGGGGAAAAAATAATAAATCTTGCTCTCAAAGTCCACCTCCTCAATTTGGGATGATTCATTGTCTATTCAGGTATTCCACAGATGCAGGGTACATCAAGTTGATTGTGGAGCTTTAATCCGCTGCTCCTGAGGCTGCTGGGAGAGATTTCCCTTTCTCTTTGTTCACACAGCTCCCTGGATTCAGCTTTGGATTTGGCCCCGCCTCTGCGTGTAGGTCACCTGGGGGCGTCTGTTCTTTACTCAGACAGGACGGGGTTAAAGGAGCCGCTGATTCGGGGTCTCTGGCTCACTCAGGCCGGGGGGAGGGAGGGGTATGGAGTGCGGGGCGAGCCTGCGGCGGCAGAGGCCAGCATGACATTGCAGCAGCCTGAGGTGTGCCGTGCGTTCTTCCTGGGAAATTGTCCCTGGATCCAGGGACCGTGGCAGTGGTGGGCTGCACAGGCTCTTTGGAAGGGAGGTGTGGCGAGTGACCTGTGCTCACACACAGGCTTCTTGGTGGCAGCAGCAGCAGCCTTAGCGTCTCATGCCCATCTCTGGCGTCCGCTTGGTTAGCCGCGGCTCGTGCCCGTCTATCGAGCTCCTTTAAGCAGTGCTCTTTATCCCCTCTCCTCGCGCACCAGGAAACAAAGAGGTAAGAAAAAGTCTCTTGCCGCTTCGGCAGGTCCAGACTTTTCCCCAGACTCCCTCCGGTTAGCTGTGGCGCACTAACCCCTTCGGGCTGTGTTCACACCGCCAACCCCAGTCCTCTCCCTGCGCTCCGACCGAAGCCCGAGCCTCAGCTCCCAGCCTCGCCTGCCCCGGCAGGTGAGCCGACAAGCCTCTCCAGCTGGTGAGTGCTAGTCGGCACCGATCCTCTGTGCAGGAATCTCTCCGCTTTGCCCTCCACACCCCTGTTGCTACACTCTCCTCCGTGGCTCTGAAGCTCCCCCCCTCCGCCACCCACAGCCTCCGCCCATGAAGGGGCTTCTAGTATGTGGAAACTTTTCCTCCTTCACAGCTCCCTCCCATGGGTGCAGGTCCCGTCCCTATTCTTTTCTCTCTGTTTATTCTTTTTTCTTTTGCTCTGCCCAGGTATGTGGGGAGTTTCTTGCCTTTTGGGAGGTCTGAGGTCTTCTGCCAGCGTTCAGTAGGTGTTCTGTAGGAGCTGTTCCACATGTAGATGTATTTCTGATGTATCTGTGGGGAGGAAGGTGATCTCCGCGTCTTACTCTTCCACCATCTTCTCCCCTCCTCCAATGTGATGTTTTGATATACATATACAGTGTGAAAGAATTCCTCCATCTAGTTAATTAACACATCTATGGCATCACATATTTATCTTTTGTTTTTTTTTTTTTGGTGAGAACAATTGAGTTTTACTCTCAGCAAATTTCAACTCTACAATACAGTGTTATCAACCATAGTCACCATATTATAACTAAATCCTCAGAACTTATTCATCATATAACTGAGAGTTTGTACCCTTTTATTAACCTCTCCCTACCTTCCAGTCCCTGGTAACCACTTTTTTGTCCTCTATTTCTGTTAGTTCTACTTTTTTTTTCTTCAGATTTCACAACTACGTGATACCATGAAGTATCTGTCTTTGTCTGGCTTATTTCACTTAGCATAGCACTGTCCAGGTTCATTCTTCTTGTTACAAATTATAGGGTTTCGTTCTCTTTTAAGGGGAAATATTAGTCCATCATATATGCATCACACCTTTATTCATTCATCTGTGAGTGAATGGGTGACTATTGTGAATAATGGCTATTGTGAGTAATGCTGCAATGAACACAGGAATGCTATCCTTTTTAATGTCTGTAATCTAATGGCAAAAACTTTGTCATTTAATTTGCATCCATCTGATTACTAGTGACATTGTGTCGTGTTACATAATTTTTATTTCTCTATTTTTTCCTTTTTGAATCCTTTGCTAACTTTTCCACTCTTTGACTGTTGTGGATGAGTTTTCTTTCGTATGATTTGAAGGACCTCTTTATGAATTATAGATATGTGTATGTTTGTGTGTGTATAATATGAAAATATTTGAAAATATTTTTTCCTGATCTCTCAGTTGTGGTTTAATGTCGCTTATGTTTTTTCACATCATAGCTATATTGTACACTTTTAAGCAGCTGTGTTGGATATTTCTGGTGTTTTCTTTGTTGCTTTTGGCTGTTTAACATTCATTTCACGTATTTTAGGAAAAGAGCCTGATTTTCTCTTCTCCATTTGACAATCTGATAACACCATTGATTAAGATGCCCTACCCTAACACACCATTGTAAAACAATTATACCCCAATAAAGATGTTAAAAAAAAAAAAAAGATGCCCTACCCTCTTAAAACCTGTGTGCTGAAATGAGATTTATATTCTCTACTAGACCAAATCCATTTGCTTTTTAATGAAGTGGACTCATTTGCTGCATTATGGACATGAAACATCTGGATCATCATCAGCCTTCTACAAGCTAACTTCCGTCTCTACAGAATTGCTATAGACCTACCAAAGAAAATCAAATGTTCACACACCCGTAGAATCAGACAATCCTCAGAGAGTCTGCTGGACAACACTCTGTATTCTACTGAAAGGACAATCAGTAATCTTTTTCTTGCCCATTTCAAAAGTCTTTCATCATAATAACCCCTGAGTCACTGTCCTTACCATCTATGTTGGCCATACTAGATATATGGATATAATATCCTGTAGATATCTTTTAAGTTCAACTGGTCTATTGTATCATTTAAGACCACTGTTGCCTTATTGATTTTCTGTCTGGATGATCTGTCCATTAATGTCAGTAGGGTGTTAATATTCCCTATTGTTATTGTATTATTGTCAGTGTCTCCCTTTTTGTCTGGTAGTATTTGTTTTATATATCTAGGTATTCCTGTATTGGGTATGTATATATTAATGAGTATAACATCCTCTTCTTGTATCGATCACTTTATCATTATATAATGCCCTTCTTTGTCTTTTGTTATAACCTTTGTTTTAAAGTCTAATTTGTCTGATATTAAGTATTGCTACCCCCTCTTTCTTGTCATATCCATTTGCACGAAATATCTTTTTCCATCCCTTCACTTTCAGTTTGTGTGTGTCTTTAGCCCTGAAGTGAGTCTCTGGTAGGTGGCATATTGAAGGGTCTTGTTTTTGTATCCAGTCAGCTACCCTATGTCTTTTGATCAGAGCATTTAGTTCATTGACACTTAAAGTAATTATTGATAGGTTTGTGCTTATTGCCATTTTATTACTTGTTTTCCAGTTGTTTTTGTAGTTCTTCTCTGTTCATTTCTTCTTTTTGTTTCTTTGTGGTTTGATGATTTTCTTTAGTAGTATGCTTGAGTTCCCTTCTTTTTGGTTTTTTTTTATCTGTTGTAGGTTTTTGATCTGTGGTAACCATGGGGTTCATATATGTTGATCCATAATTATATCTACTTGTTTTAAACTGATAGTCATTGAAGTTCAAACACATTCTAAAAGATCAACCTTTTTTTCTCCCCTCCCCAACATTTTGTGTTTTTGATGTTATATTTTATATCTTCATGCTTATCCCTTAACTGTTTATTATAGTTATAGTTGTTTGGTTTTTACAATTTTTTTGTCTTTTAATCTATATACTGCCTTATTTAAGCAATCTTCAATCCTTACTATATATCTGCTTTTCCTAGTGGGATTTTCCCTTTCCTATAGATTCTTACTTTTCATTTAGAGAGGACCCTTCAACATTTCTTTTAGGGTAGGTTTAGTATTGATGAATTCCTTTAGTTTTTGCTTGACTGAGAAGTTCTTTATTTCTCCTTCTATTCTAAGTTATAATCCTGCTGGGTAGAGTATCCTAGGTTACAGATTTTTCCCTTTCAGCACTTTGAATATATCATGCCACTCCCTTCTGGCTTGCTAAGTTTCTGCAGAGAAATCAGCTGATAGCCTTATGGGGATTCTCTTGTGTATGACTCTTTGTTTATGTTTTACTGCCTTTAGAATCCTCTCTTTAACTTTTGCCATTTTAATTATGATATGTCTTGGTGTGGGTCTGTTTAGGTTCATCTTCTTTGGGACCATCTGTGCTTCCTGTACCTGGATAACTTTCCTTCTTCAGGCTTGGGAAGTTTTCAACCATAATTTCTTCAAGTATAATTTTAATCCCCTTCTCTCTCTTCTCCTCCTGGAACCCTTATAATGTGAATGTTGGCATGTTTAATATTTTCGCAGAGATCTTGTATATTGCTTTTGTTTCTTTTTTTTTTTTTTGTCTTTATTTCTGCTGTTCTGATTGGGTGATTTCCATTATTCTATCTTCCAGATCACTTATGCGTTCTTATGTATCACTTAGTCTACTATTGCTTCTAGAGTGTTTTTTATTTCAGATATTGAATTATTTATTTTTGACTGGGTCTTTTATATTTTCTAGTTTCTTGTTATAATGATCTGTGTTTAGATCGATTCTCTTTCCTGATTCAGTCAGCACTTTTATTACCAATGTTTTGAATTCTTTATCTGGTAAATTGTTTGTTTCTATTTCATTATTTATTTTTTAGGGATTTTCTCTTGCTCTTTCAGTTGAGAGTAGTTCCTTTGCCTTTTCAAGTAACTTAACTTTCTCTGCCTCTAGTTACCTATTGTGATCTTAAAGCGGGTGTTCTTTTGTGGGAGTGTCTCCATGTAGACTGTGCATGCCCAGTGCTTTTTGTGGGAGGGCTGGATTTGATGTAAACACCAGTCATGTCTTTCCTCAGTGAGTGCTGGCAGCTACCACCTTGGTAGGGGCTGGGGCTGGAGACTGAGGAGCTAGAGCCTGCACAGGGTGTAAGTTGGGACTTCCTCTCTGCTCAGTGACAGTCACCACCCTGTCAGGGGGAGGGGTCTGCTTCCCAAGTTGCTAAAGCAGAAGCCCTGAGGGTCAGGCTTGAGCTGACTCTGTTCCCTTTAAGTGTTTGTTTTTACTTCTACCTGCACTGAGGCCTTTGCTCCAAAGGTGTGGAGTCCTGAAGCAAGTGAGGCTTGTGAGCCTACAGAGGTCCAATGCTCTGCCTATGAAGGCATCTGTGGCTCTGATCACATGCAACCCAAAGTGTCATCTTTTCTCTAGTCATGGTTGCCCCATATCTAGTGCTGCAAATGTGGTGTGGAGTGAGTGGGGCCAGGGTGTTTGCTTGGCTTGGGCTGGGACACAGAGAAAGGTAGCCATGGGAAACCAGGCGGCCAAGCTGCTATCAGAAGTCTGGGCTGCTTCTGCTGCTTGAGTAAGTGCTAACAATGCCCACCACTGCCCCACCTGGGCCCTGCCCTAGGACCAGGTCGCCTCTGCATCCCAAGGTTGAGTCTTTCCCAGATCCTAGCCACCATAATACAGTGCCTTGCTATAGCATGGAGTAAGCAGGGCTGGGGCATTTGCAGCATGGAGTAAGCAGGGCTGGGGCTCAGACTGGGGAACATAGCGAGGTGGTCATAGGAAACCTGGCAACCACTAGGGCAAACCTCTCTCTACCCTGCCTGGGGGCAAGCCAGCATCCATAGACTCCTCGCAAGTGGAGCCCATGCTTCTTCAGCCTTCCTGTTTGTCCCAGCAGTTCTCCAACGAGCCAAGGGAGCTTATCTCCTACAAGTAGGACCCCAGGACTGGGAGGCCCCATCTGTGACTCTATCTGCTCACTCCCCAGGGAAGGCTCTGCCCATGTGAGCTCCCTTTTCTTCCGAGTCTCCTCCCAGGGGCACAGGTCTTGACCTGGTCACTTTTCATCCCATCCTACCTGATTATGTGTGTATCATTCTCATAGCCTTTGTTATACAGGAGTCCTTCTGCCAGTTTCCAGTTAGTTTTCCGTGAGAATTATTCCACATGTAGATGTATTTTTGATGTGTTCATGGGAGGAGGTCAGTACCACACCCTCTTACTCTGCCATCTTGGTCTCCTTCGCATAAAGATAATTTTTTAAAAGAAAATCAGCAAGCATTTATTGACTGCTTGGCCCTGTGACTAAACAGTGAATAACACCTAGATCTTGCACTCAGGGAGCTTACCCTATTCCTAAATCTGTGCCTAGGAATAGAATAGGCATTGGGAAGAAAAAAGAGACTCAGAGTGGAGCAAAAAAAGGACAAACTGGAACCCCCTGGCACTCCTGCATCTGTTCGTTATCACCTTTAACCAACAACCTGCAGAGTATAATAGCTGCTTCACTTCTGCCTCCCAAATTTCACGTAAAATGTCTCTAGTAGCCAATCCTAATCTGAAACATACAGAAATATACTTTCAGTTTAGCTAAATTGACAGCATGAGCACACCATGGTCTACTCTTTGTCAATTTAGCATGTATCTATGCCTCTTTTAACCATATTTAATTCTTAAGTAAAGATAATAACAAAATCATGCTTTGATCTAACATGATGCAACCATCACTGATACAACCAAAAACATGTTAAAACTTCGTTCAAAAGAAAGTACAAAATCACTTTGCCCATATTAAATGATGTCCATTCTTCTTCTGAGTCACCTGTTGACATCTTGTAATTTAAGTTGATAAACTGATATATAAGGTTAACTACTATTAACAGACTTTATTTGGTAGGGTAATGGGGGGTCTGGGCTATAAGCAGTCTTGTCTTATTAGGGTATTGTATTTTTTTCTTTAACTTTTATTATAGGATGGAAGTACTAAGAGGCACCACAAGGGATCCAAACATACCCACCTTGTGCAACAGCAGCCCAGTTTCCCTTGAGAGTCATGATCAGTCACTCAAGCTAGGATAGCATAATCCTACTTTTTTCTTTTTTTCCCCACTGGTATGAGGAGTCCAAGGTGGAAAAGTGGCATTTTCAACTTTTAATTTAATGAAACCATTGTTCTGTTCCCTGGTGAAAGTATTTCTCCCTTGGTAACAAAACTCTCTAGACCAAGAGAGCCTAAAGTTGTAGGGATAGAGCAAAAATTTTGCTAGAAAAATTCATTAGAAATAAGTGAGAGGAGCTATTCTTATTTCCATCTCTTAGCTCCCACAGCCAAGAATCCTGTCTATGGGAGAAATAGCAACATTTGTCAGTGATTGAGAGCATATACCACATCTTCAAAGACATTTCCATAGCGTTTCAGTGTGCCACCAGCTGGTGCTGTAACCGAGCTATCAAAAGGCCACTCTACTGTTGTATCAAGTCAGCTGCTTCAGAGTAATGGGGAACATGGTAGGGCATGAGCCCATTGCTGTACTTCATTCACTATAAAGTGAATTTTTTGGTAAGAGATAGTGTTCTGTGAAGGGCCATGGTTATGAATAACACATTCTATAAATACATGGATGGTGTTTTGTCTGAAGCACTCTGCAGGAAAGTAAATCCAGAGTTAGTGTGTAGTACATTGACAACAAAGCACTATCCCTTCTACCACAGAAGTAATCTAGTGAAATCTATCTGTGACCATGTGGCTAGATGAGTCCCCTGAGGCATGATGCTATATCAAGCCTCAATGTTGGTTTCTGCTCTTGGCTAGTTGGATATTTATCAGTGGTCATGGCCAAATTAGCCTTAGTGAGTGGACGTTCATATTGCTGAGTCCATGTATAGCATTCATCTTGCTGCTGCGGTCACTTTGTTCATGAGCCCATTGGGCAAGGACAGGAATGGCTGGAGAAAGAGGCTGACTGACATCCATGAATAGCATTTGTCAGGTTGATATCTGTACATACAGGTACCAAGGGATGTGTACACTTATTCCAGCAACAAAGATCATTTCTGGAACAGCAGCTAGAATTGGAGTCACCAGCTAATTAAAGTTATTATAATCCACTGTCATTTTTCAAGATTCACCTGTCTTCTGCACAAATCAACAAGTTGAATGGGGATATGCTAGGAATGACCATCTCTGCATCTTTCAAGCGCTTGGTGGTATCACTAATCTGTGCAGTCCAAGCATTATTACCTGTATGCAGAGCCCATTGTAGTGCTTCCATGTGGCCTTTCTGCCTTAATAGCCAATATGAGATTCCAAAAGTTGTTGAGTACATCCATTCCAACTATATATTCTGAAACTTGGAGAAAACTTCACAGGGAACATTTGAGGACATACTGAGCTCAGTGCGTTTGGGGACAGTCTGACCCCAAGCCAACACTCCATCAATTACTTGACCACCCTAAGTGCCTATTCTGAGTGGTGGTCTATCATGGTGTTTGGGTTTCCAGGAATTAATGTCATTTCAGAGACAGTGTCTAGTAATCCCTGAACAATCTGATTATTTACCCTTTCCCAGTGAATATTCATGCTGGTAATTGTCCTTAGTTCCCTTTGGGGAAGGCTAGGAGGGAGAGTACCCTATCAATTTTTTGCTATATAGTGGGGTTCTTCCTCAAGGGCATCTGTTCTCCCCCTTTGTTCAAGGTACTCTGAACCTGTTAACTGGTTCAAGTCTGGGAATTGGTTGAAGGATTGATCATAGCTCTCTGTTGCAGTGACTCAAGTCCGACTTCTGTTCATGAGACCTAGAGCTTTCCCACCATGCTAAGTAAGACTTTAGTAGGCTGCCAATTGATTTCAATTCTAGAGATATCATCCAGCCAATGCCAAAGATCACTTTGGTTAACTCATCCTAATTACTACCTTGGCTTGGCTGCCCATTATGATCATGAAATCCACATCGTCTTTGGTGATTTTTCACTGCCATTTATCTGTGGCCACCCAGGAATTCCCAGTGAATTTCAGGAGTTCAGTTTTATGGCAAGAATTTCCTATCATTCCTGACCTATAGGAAATATCCATCACAGAGCTCTTCAAGGATGCCAGAGTTCTCCTTATGAATGTATTTCTTTCAGCCTTGGACAGCCGTGGTAGAAGGAATGTCCTCTGGGCCTTCCCAAGTCTAAGGGGTGTGTGAGAAGATCTTACATAAAATCATTCCACTCGAACATTCCAATCTCCCTAAGCCTTTGGATACCTTTCTCTGCAGTACACCAAGAAAGCTCTAGCATTACAATTTTATTTAATATAAGTTAAATTTGGGTCTAGATTTCAGTCAACCAGTCAACAAAATTGTTGGACTCTTTCCTTGCTACTCAAGGTGTCACCATGAACCCAGAATTTATACACAGCGCACACTTATCAACAAATTCAGCTTGATTTAACATTATTTTTTTCCACCCTCACCCAATTTACTTATCTGGGATTTTAAAACTCCAACCACATCATTTTCTTTTTCTAAGTTTTCTAGTGCATTGAAAAGCAAACAATCTACCCCATTATGCACCTTATTTTCACTAAAATGTTCTATAGCAGAAACTTGGTCTTCCCAATCCTTGTCTCCTATAAGCACTAGAATACAGGTGTCAAAAATGAACACTGAAAAAATTGTTTGTCAGTGGATTACCAGCATCCCTTTTACCACTGGCCACAGTAATACAGATGCCTTTAAATCGAATAAGATCAGATACTCATCTTTAAATTTTTGTTGCCCTGGAAACTTAAAGATCCCATTACCAATGACTTCAGCAATCAATGTTTAATCAGGGAAGCAGAACAACTATGATATTATAGAAATAAAGAATTTTTTATAGAAATTATACCTTGTATAGTTGTGGAAGAAGCTGAGTAAGAAAAGGTCTAAAAAAATCAGAAAAAAGTCATTAACCATCCCTGGCATTAGTAAAACAGTTGAGTTTTCAGGAAGCTAAGCATGGCCATCTGCTGGTGTAGACCATGAAGTAGGCTAGTGGAAAAATCCATTGGAGGTTTGTGGTCCTTTTTGGCTTTTGCTTCTGTGATTTAGCAGCAAAGCATCAGGTGATGGACCTGGCATAGTTCTTGATCAGAAGTGCCAGTAGTTGAAAAGAACTGGATGCAGAATTGGAAAAGACAAGAACACATTGAAGGACTTCCCTGGTGGTACAGTAGATAAGAATCCACCTGCCAATGCAGGGGACATGGGTTCGATCCCTGGTCCTGGAAGATCCCACATGCCATGGAGCAACTAAACCCTTGTGCCACAACTACTGAGCCCACACGCCACAACTACTGAGCCCGTGCACCACAACTACTGAAGCCCGCATGCCTAGAGCCCATGTTCTGCAGCAAGAGAAGCCACCACGATGAGAAGCCCACACACTGCAATGAAGAGTAGCCCCCGCTCGCCACAACTAGAGAAAGCCTGCGTGCAGCAGTGAAGACCCAATGCGGCCAAAAATAAGTAAAATTAAATCTTTAAAACACACACACACACACACACACACAAAGAACTCACTGAAAGAAGCAGGTGCAAAGGTCCTGAGGCAGGAAATGGTTTGGTTTACTTAAGACAGTGAAGGAGAGCAGTGTGGCGAGAGGTAGCAGAAAAGAAAAGAAAGTTAATTCAAGATGAGGTTGGAAAGATAGAAACGAGTCAAATTATGTAGGGCCTTATAGGAATTTGCAAGTTATTCTAAGTGCATTGGGAAACCATTAAAAAGATTCCTAAAGCTCCTAAGTGTGATCATTATCACTATCATCATATTTACTTATTTTGTGCCAGGGACTATGATACACATTTTACATAATTATTCACCTGACATTTATTGAGCATCTGCTGTGTGCTAGACACTTTGTTGGGTACCAGGACTGTGAACATAGTCACTCTTTTCAAGAAATTTATGACCTAGTAAGCACTGTTGCATTTAATCTTTATGATAGCCCTGTGAGAGAAGAAACTGAGGCATGGGAGGAAAGTGGTAATTTAAATTGCCTAAGGATATCCAGCTAGAAATTGACATGGCCAGTGTTTGTATCCTGCTCAGTCGTATTCCCAAGACTTTCCTTTAAGCAGTGGTCTATGTGCTTCCCATGCTGTTATGTAAACACTCAGATAAACCTAAGGAATAAATCACTGGGATATGATTAATTTCCTATCTCTTCATGGTCCTCAGTTCTCTATGCCTCTGTCAATGTGTATATCTTAGGTTATAAATTTCACTTGAGCAAGGAAATGAGACAGCCTTGAGTATATGAAGTGTCCTTTACAGAATTCAGAGCGATTAAGTTTACCAGCTCTCTCGGTTTTTCATGAGCATGGTATATGCTGAGCAGGTGCTTGGCTGTCCATCATGAGACTTGAAGTTCTGCATCACATTGGACATGTTCACTGGGATGACACATCTAATTTGATGGCTTCTTATGGGAATCACATCGTTTTGTCATGTTCTCTTTCCTTAAACAGGAAATGTAATCATAAGTATTTTTTTTTAAGTTTTAAAAAATAGCTTCCCACTGACTCTAAGAAAAAAGAGTTAATTTAATGCTGAATACATTGAACCAGCATTAGGCAGATAAAAATCTAAATTTGGTTGTCATAACTGTCAGGCCATTTAGAAACCAAATAACTCACATCCTGCTAATTGCTTTTATGTTCATTTATCCAAGAGACATGAGTCATCACTCACAGAATCCTAATTATGAATGACTTACACCTTGTTGATGACAGATCTCTGTGTTATCCTTACAGAAACTTCCCAAGATGTATTTTTTCAAAATAATTTTAACTTTCTCTTATTTAATTTATCTGATAAACTGAATTTTTTTTTCTCAGAAATATGTGACCTAGGGGCCTACCTTGCCTGCCTTTCTTTCCTGTAGCCAAAGGATTGTTCAGAAACCAGGAAAACTGAGTTTCTGAACTTTTTGCTGTGAAAAGTGTTGATGCTATGATGACAGATTAATCCAGGCATATGATCGCTGAAGCTCTGTTTTAGAAGCACTGATTCTCTTTAGTAGAGAATCCAAAAAACACCATGAAAGACAACATAGACATGAAAATCCACGTAGTGCGTGTTTGGGTCACCACATTCCGGAGTGATCAAGAAGTTATTACATCATTATTAAGATTCTAGGTATACTTTTCTTAACTGGGTGTTAATTATAAGGAATTATTGAAGATTGAGGAGGGAGAATTAATATAAATGTAACTTACAGAATATAACATTTTATATATTCATTGACATAAAAAGTCTGCTGATTCAGATTCAAATGTTATCAACACGTTCACGTAGTCATATGTTTGGGGTATTTCTTTGGTCTTTCTTTTACACCATCAGCTGTCCATTATAGGGACCATGTTGGATTGTCCATATGAAATATTAGGTACAAGGGTGGCTTTACAAGAACTAGAATATAGGGACTAATTCTTGATTCCTCTGAAATAACTCTCAAAGTCATTGTATCCCACATATCTGAGAATTTCACACTAAGGAAAGATTGACATAATTAAAACAAAATTTATGTATTTATTCAGCATAGGGAGTGGTAGTACAAACTGTCTGGGACATCATTCCAAATGGGAGGATCCAGCAATAGGGATCAATCTTTCTACTGAGTCAGATGTTGGCTTCTCCTCTGAGAATTCTGATATATGGACATCAAGGAGTATTATGTATGATGGTAGCTCTTGTGATGTGCAGATCATGCCAGTAGATGCTAGTAAAAAATATTAAATCATTTTTTCTTTAAATCAGCAAACTTTCTGATATTTTCCATTAATACTTATAAATTAGCATAAACGTGGTACTTCAAAATACCCCAAGTTTTGATAAAATAAATGAAAGGATTTCTGTTTTTCATAGTGGAAATAAGAGCACAGATAGGTAGCTTAAGTTCACATGTTTACCAGCAGGCAGAACCAGTGAAAAAACTACACCTGACCTATTATTTTAAACTGACCACAATAAATCACACCCTTTTGAAAACAGTCATAAAATAGGACTTGAACTCAAGGCCTGATGTGATTTCTTTATCATAGTAAGAGTTCCTTGGAGTTTAATCAGTTTCTCCCAGTTTAAGCCTCCCTATACCTTGCAACAAATACAAGTTAATTTTTGGTTGATACTGCATTTGGACTCCCTGGAATTAAACAGTCTCTACAGGGAGAATACTAAATTCTCTAAACTTGGAAATTTATCAGAAATATTTTATTAATGGGTCTTATGAGAAGAGAATAATTTCTATCTCTCTCTCCATCTCCCCCCTCCCTCTAACCCTCTTACCCTTCCTCCATCTCTCCCTTCCTTCCTTCCTTTTCTTCTTCTTCTTTTTGGTCGTATTGCTTATTGAGACAGGGAATCTCATTACATTTCTGAAAAGTGGATGTCATATCAAACTAGCACATTATTATAAATTGCTCTGTACACCATAATATAGATCCCTTCCCTCAGATTCCTGCTCATCCTCTTCCTGCTGTTCTCTCATTCTTAACCAAGGAAAAAGTACATTACAACACAGATAATAATTCTCCTATAAGTCAGGGATTATCAATGCCAATCTAAGTCACTTGAAGCCAGTGTAAATTCCACACAGAAAAGGGGTGATTATTATGATAAGACACACAGAATACTGGCTGTTTTACTGATACATATGTCCATTGCCATAGGAAGAATCCACACTGCAACTCTGGTTGATAGTTTGATTTCTGCATTAATAAGGAAATTAAGATCTTACTCTTGGGATCATCTTATTACAGAAAGTTCACTTCCTAGATCAAAAGTTTATTAGGAATTTTTCAAAAACCAGTTTGTAGCTAGGATCAGGAACCAGGAAGCATGGGGTAAAGTAGACCACAATCATTAAAGAAGGACTTAGTTACCAAGCAGCGGGGCAGGATCAGACAGGTTGGGACCCTGCTGGGCATTGTGCTTCCCGGTTGAAAGAATACAGGCCAATTGTAGGAGCTCAGAGCTGGGCCCAGAGCAGGATGAAGAGGCAGAAGAGGCAGGAGCTAAGCTGGAACACTAATGCAGAAAAATAATTTTATTCGTGATTTTGTCAAGAGGCCACAGGTACAAGGAGATCATAAACGTGATAAATTTTGACCACTGTGTATGAAATAGCCTAGATCAATAATTCCAATTAATTAAACATTTTTAAGCATGGGCTGAAAATGTATTGGTGATGATTGACATCAGAGATAATTGTTTTCATAGATTAAAAAATTACAGAATTGGGGCTTCCCTGGTGGCGCGGTGGCTGGGAGTCCGCCTGCCGATGCAGGGGACGCGGGTTCGTGCCCTGGTCTGGGAGGATCCCACATACCGCGGAGCGGCTGGGCCCATGAGCCATGGCCGCTGGGCCTGCGCATCCGGAGCCTGTGCTCCGCAGCGGGAGAGGCCACAGCAGTGAGAGGCCTGTGTACCGCAGGAAAAAAAAAAAAAAATTACAGAATTGGCATGGCGCAATATTTATCTATACAGGTACAACTTTCTGTTTCTGAAGCATAAGGATAAAATGGTAGTGTTTTATTATTGCCAGTAAAGTAACTTCACCCAGAGAAAGACTATATTTCAGAATCTTATCAACAAATTTGTAACAAGGAAATATTTGCTCTACTTTTTGCTTACATTTAGTAATACTCTTGGTATAACACGTAAAGTGATGTATAGAAAAAGTAATTCATTTTTTCATCCATCCATGTTTCCAACAAATATCAGGTCTGGAGTGGAGAAGTAGATTTGTGGGTCATCAGCCAATAAGAGGTAATTGAAGCTGTGGATGCTAGAAATGGTGCATCATAATTTCAAGTCAGATAAATTTTAGATCCAATAGTGTTAAATGATACTAACAGTTGAAGTAAGATAAGGATTGAGAATTGACCTTTGGATTTAGCAACATGAGGAACATCAGTGGCCTTGACAAGAGTCGTCATTTCCTTGGAGTGGTGGGGGCAAAAGACTAGTTGGCCTAAGTTCAAGAGAGAGTGAGAGAATTTAGAGGCTGTAAATGGACTCATTACTTGCAAAGACTTTGTCTAAAAAGGAAGGAGAGAAAGGGGGTGTTAGTTGGGGGTGCATCAATTCCCAAGAGGACTTTTTAAACAGCATGTTTGTATGTAGATGAGAAAGATCCAGAAGAGAGGGGGAAATTGTTAATGCAAGCAAAAGAGAGAAGAACTGCTGGGACGATATCCCTCAGGAAGCAAGAGGGAATAGGTTCTAGATCCTAAGGGGGGGAATTAGCCCCTGCTTGGAGACCAGATAGTGATAGCAGAGAAGGTTCTCAATAAATAGTCATGAATGAGTTTTAAAATGCTTAGTATGTTCTTTCTCAAAATTTTATTTCTCATATATATGTGTGTATATGTATATATATATATATATATATATAATCTGACTTGTCCATTTTTAAAAGGGGATATTTAAAATGTAGTTCAGAATTCATGTGGGGGAAAATAATCATCTCAAAAGAATGAACTTTCACCCATTAATGTTTATGGGAAAGATACTGCTGCAAACTGTCCTCAAACTAAGACATGGTTAATGAAATATCGTACAACATAAGGATATGGAGAATTAACTCTTTCTTGAGATATTCTTCACAATAGCTCAGGGCATCAAGAAGTAGGTAGTAAAAGCAAGGGCCATAGAAAATACTTTTCCCCCAATATTATACATTCCTTATACCTTTTATCCCATAGACTGCTTGGCTACATGCAGACTGAAAATGTGATGATGATAAGCACGAAGTGCATTATTACCAAGAAAAGATAAGCATCGTACCATTTCATGAGAGAAAACATCTTATATCTTTGAGCTTTTCAATGAGAAGTGTAGGATCACTTCCTCCCATGTGAATCACTTTGACATTTAAAGAGTTCTTGGAACCAAGAGAAAGGTAAGGACCATTATTGTAAAAGGAAAATGTTGTAACCCTCATGCAATGTTCCTGGGTTTCTGCCATACAGAGGAAGTGACTTGTAGTGGATGGCAAGAAGGAATAATAGTCATCCAGGTGATGAGTAGCCAATCAAGCCACTTAAGGTTTTCAATCATCAAGGCAATAAAGTGTCAGTCTCTGCCCAGGTTGGGCTCCAGTGCTAGTAGCCCTGACTACATTTTATCATCAACCACACAATGTGTGATCCAAAAGTATTAAGAGACTCAAGCCCTTCCTTTGCTCACTCCTCCAAAGAGTGAAACAGACGTTGGTAAATATTTGTTTAAGAAAGATTCTTTCTGAACCAAACTGGATGCTTTTTCAGAGTAACCACAGAGGTAGGATTAGAATTCTGTGGGTGAGCTAAGAAGAGGTGCTTGGAGAAGGGAAGTTGGGTGTTACCATGAAAAGCTGGAATCCTGCTCTACTGGTGCGTTAGCCTCTGCCACTTTGGAATCTTTTAATTGCCACAAAGCCCCATTTCTGGGTAAACACAATGAGACTCAGTTTGAAAGGAGGAGGGGGAAAGCACAAGGAACAGAGAAGCAGCCTTCCTATTCAGGGAAAATGGTAGGTAACTAGCACTTCATCTGCTGGGAAAAAGAATGAAAATATTGTATCTGAAACCCCAATATGGCATGAAAAAGACCCAATATGTTCAGAATTACCGATTCTAAAGCTCAAGCCCTTGCATTAAGAGAAGAAAGAGGGAGGAGGGAAGGTCTCAAGTTCTTTAGTTACCCAAAAAATCATCAACTTCTCTCTCCTCCATTTTACTGGGATCATCTCAGAGAAGGAAACTAACTGTCCACAGGCCAGGCTAGACAGCTTGGGCTTAGCTGAGTGCCACTGGCTAAATTTAACACCGTGGCTTTCTTGTTCTTGAGTGTTAAGGCGAACAGTAATCAGAGGTGCTATGCTCTAGTTCTTTTTAATCCATTTTTAATTATAGCATAAACACAATACACACAGCAATAGAGTGATTTCCATGGATTGTTTTGGCAGGTATTTGCTTGTTTCCAACTGAATAACTTTCTTCCTTTTTTCCTACTACTTTTTTTTTTTCTTTTTTCCCCTGAAGTAACATCTTATTTGAAAGGCCACTGTCCATCTTTTTAAATTAATTACTTTTCTAAAGTAGTAAAAAAGTTTGAGATTTAGAGCAAGCAAGGCAAAGCAAGGTCTATCTCTTTCTGTAAAAATGATTCAAAGTTAGAGAAATAAGTAAAAATTTTATACTTTTTCAGAAAATAACTTTTTGAAATAATTTACATCTTGTGTTTGGTAAACTTGTATTTCACAATGAAGGTGAGGAAAAATTAAACTCTAATATTAAACAAGTACAATAAACGTGTTCAAACTCAATGATTTTCAATTTCATTATAGATAGAGACTTCCTCATTTTCTCTATATTATTGTAATTGCTATTATTATTTTACATGTGTATACTAATGACCTCTATAAGTCAAAAGGCTAACAATAAGTGGAAGAGTCCGAATTTGAATGCAAGACTTCCAGCTCCAAATTTAGTCATCTTTATTCTACAAACACTGTAAAATTCTCAGTATTCCTTATTTTCATATTTTTCCCCAAGTCCCATTCTCTTAGTACCATACACAAAAGTTAATAGATTAAACTTGGGTTAGTATTTCTTCGGGGCTAAATTTATTAGCTATCTCGCTTTTACCTGTTTCTCATCAAGTATTTCTAAAGTGTTTCAGGCAAAGTTTAGCTTATTCAGTTAAGATGTGCTTTCACAGCCTACTTAGTCTGTCTGAACCTTGATTTCTAACTCTATTAAATGAGAATAATAATTGCAACTCTTAGTAGAATTATTCAAATATGATTGAAGCAAAAATGTATCTTCCTCATTATGCTTTGTTTTTAATTAGAAATGCATCATAAGCATTTATTAATTTATTTTTTTTTTAAAAAAGAGAGATGACAAGATTTTATTGCAAATGTCATTAATAGACTAGGCTCTTATCCAGCATAACTTGGTGGTAAATTTAGAGAGACACATAGGCAAACAGTTTTCAAAAATAAAAAGGAACAAAAATGTGAAAGAATAAAGGAATTTCTTATTTTTTTTACCATGTGATAATAAGCAGGAGGGATTAGCAAACATTTAAATTCTCTTAGAATAGTTACATTTTTGGATGTTGCAAAATTTCAAACTTAGCTTGACCTTTTGGTGACCTTTTGAGTTTGTCTACTTTTGGCATAAGATAATTTCCTGACTTTAAAGGCATCAGGCAGCTCTTACCAATGAAAGTTTTAATTATTCAAGTTGCATAAATGACTTGAAAACATATGGAATCAATTTCCCACACAATATTCCTTGGTTAAAATATTGTGAGAAAAGTGGCTTTACTGTACATGAATTCAATTTTCTTCAACTTCAGATTTCATGGGGTTCAAGGTAGAAAGATTCCTGTTAAATCTCAAGCAAATCAGAATCGACCACAATGCCAGGGCCCTTCTGAACCATTTCAAGTATTATTAGCTTACATCGCAATCAGTTTTTATCTACACAGTATATTTATCACTGCCCTTCCCCTGCCCCTTAACACACAGTCATATTACCCTTTAAAATGATGCCAAACCTCTGCAGGATAAACCTGGCCTGCTATAATCCACGGAATATCAAAGAAAGCCAAAATATATGATTTGTGGCAATATTCATTTTGCATGGACTTTTGATGAAAAAAACAAGCCCATTTAATGACAAAATCATATTGGAAAGGCCATCATTTATCAACTCACCAGTGTTTACCATGCTCCAAACTTCTCCATTATATGATTTTCACTACTTGTTTTCTAAGTCTGAATTCCAGGCCATGGGGAGATACAGCTCTGCTGTTCTATTACTTATTTTTCTGTCACTTCACTTAATAGCACTGAGCATCATGTGGACTGTGTGGGATTATAACACATGGTATGAAAAACTAGTGGGAGGACATTATAGCAACAGTTATGTTGAAATGAAAATCTGGCATACACACAAAACCATCTTCCAATTCTTTCACATTTCCAATTTTGGCCCTACTGTCATTTATTATTACTAACATTATTTTGTTATCCCTCTGAGTGATTTAATTTTGTGCTTACAGTAACTTTAAAATTCATTATATTTCAGTTGGTTTATCCTTAAAACTTTAGTACAAAATGCATTATTAGATTTGAAATGGTACAGACTGAAGCAAGGTTGATCATTACCCTAATAACTGGTCCCCAAACTCCCAGTATGAAAATTAGGTCCATTGATTTCTCAGTGTGGATAGGAATGTAAGTGGCCACAGGTTGAAAACGAGTTTTGTATGGTTTGTTTGCATTTACAGTTGAATACCTTTGTTCTCAGATTCTGTATTTGTGAGTTCATCTACTCACTAAAACTTATTTGCAACCCCCAAATCGCAGTGCTTTGAGGTCATTCATAGACAAGCCCAGAGCAGCAACAAATTTGTGTCACCCAACAAGCATATGTCCAGCTGAGGTAGAACAAAGGGATGCTCTCATACTGTAAATATGTCTTTTTCACGGTCTCTTTAGTGTCAATTTTTTGCATTTTTTTGCTTTTTGTTGTGATTCGATGTTTAAAAAGAACTCCAAGCACAGTGATGAAGTGCTGTCTATTGTTCCTAAGTACAGGACAGCTGTAATGTGTCTTCTGGAGAAAATATGTGTGTTAGATAAAGTTTACTCCAGCAAGAGTTATAGTGCTGTCAGCTGTGAGGTCAGTGTAATGAATCAACAATAATAGTAAATAAAGTGCTTTTAAACAGAAACGTACACAAAACAAGGTTTGTATTAATCAGTTGATGAAAATATGATGAATTGTAGGAACCTAACCCTTTATGTCCTCTAGGAGCAGTGGTTTAGTATTCAAGGCAATTTTATAGAACAGAACTACCACAAATAAGGAGAATTGACGGTATATGTGGCATTTTCATCATCTTCAGAAACGGTCAGATGGAGAGTTTAGAGGAAGGTATTAATAAGCAGGGTTTATTTTAATGAGGTGCTGTGTTTTACCATATGTCTCATGCTCATCATATCCTTTTTTATTATGGCTTTTAATTCCTTTTTGAAAAATCTTGCTCTTAGTTGTTTTTTTTTTCTTAGTATTGTTTGGGTGTCATTGAAGATATTTCCAAATCTAAAGCTCAACAAAGAGTGAGTTGCTCAGAGCTCCCTGGAAGTAACCTGGCGGTTGTGCCCACTTGGCCATGCAGAACATCTCTGCAGTCTTCCAGGTGGCCACATCACTTCTTCGACAAGATACATACAGCAGAAAAGAGTACTTCCTTTAAACATAAATGGATCCAAATTCAAGCTTTACCAATGCATGCTTATTTAACCTAGAATGAGCTATTTACCTTTGAGTTTCTTTCTCTCTCCTCCTCTGTAAAATAAAGATAATAATACAGCTAACAAAGAAAACTTTTACTTTACTAAAACCAAACCTAGAAACCCCTAGCCATGGAAGAAGCAGCTTGGTGTTGATTTGGGTGGGGAACCAAGTTGCTTTGGCATTTCCCCCAGTTTTATCTTTCTGTGTGGGTGTCTAGATTTTACTACCCCTGCTAGCATCAGGAGGGACCCTCCCAGGCTTGCTGTTCTCTTTAACTGATCTGAAGGTCATTATAGCCTCCAAGAGACTTCGCTAACTATCAAGGTGTACAAGAGCTCTGGGTAAGCATGTGAGGCCTATACTACAGATTGTTCAAAATGGCATTTGGAATCTCATGAGGGCTGAGTTCTAGTTAGCAGTAGCTGAATCAGGAATCTGCACTGTGTAAACTCGGCTTTTTGTCTTTTCTATATTTGTGTCCTTTTAATTTTTTTCTTATTATTTAGTTAAATCCCTTTAAAAAGAGGTGCCTAGAAAAAAAGTTCCAGTTTCGCTAATGAATGCTTTTGGTATTTCTGGCCATGTATTAGCTATAGCTTTAAAAGGGGTATAACTGGAGATGGAAGGTAAACATAGTATGCAGGACAGCAGTCTTATCAAGAAACACCCAGGAGGGCTCCCCTGGTGGCGCAGTGGTTGAGAGTCCGCCTGCCAGTGCAGGGATCACGGGTTCGTGCCCCGGTCCAGGAAGATCCCACATTCCGTGGAGCGGCTGGGCCCATGAGCCATGGCCGCTGAGCCTGCGCGTCCAGAGTCTGTGCTCCGCAACGGGAGAGGCCACAGCAGTGAGAGGCCCGCGTACCGCAAAAAAAAAACACCCAAGAAACTTTAGGGAACAGAGTTGAGTTTATTTGGTTAGGTGTAAGTCCCTACTAGGAAGGTAGCAAAGTGGTTGTCACAAGGACCAAGTGTGACAGTATATGTAAATGTTTAGTACAATAATATGGTACATTCTTCTGAAGTATTTTGACAAGTATAAACACATATGTTAAAATTAGATAATATTTTTTAAACTTTTTCATAAGAAAGGTACCAAAGTTCAACTAGAAAAGGGGAGGGCGATATGATGTTTTAAAAAATTGTAATTCCGTCTATTCAGCTCAAAACATATCATGTAATAAAATCATATAACTTTTTTAATGAAATCTGTGTTAGGGATAATTATCCCTATTTTACCAAAGGTAAAAAGACATTACATACATATTTCCAAATCATGGATAGAGTTTAAATTAGGACTGAAAACCTTTGGCCCCTGTACAAAATCAATGCTCGATAAAATTTGTTGCCTGAGTTAATGTTTTTAGTTGAATTCTACTGCTCTCTAGAATATGTTACATTTCATGATTTTTAAGTCTCAGAAAATCTGTTCCGTGCGCATTGCAAGACAATAAAGAAAAATACTTCTGTAAATAGTGTTAAATGACTCCTGCCAGCTGGTAGAATCAGGGAAAAGGGAATCATAGCCACTAATTTATTTCCTGATTCAGAAAATGACTCACAGTATAACTTTGTGAACATTGTTTAACCTTTCAGCATTCCAGTTTCTACAGCTGAAAAACAAGGGTAATATTTGTCCACCTTACAATGGTAAATGCTCTAGAAATACACACACAAAAAGTAATCTCATATTAAGGGACAGTAAAGCTGGTTTTTCATGTACTTGAGATATCACTGACATATTCACAAAACAGTTTCTGCCACAGTTGTGTGGTTACTGCTTCCAGATCACCTCCCTAAACACCACATTGTGCACTGAACTCTCTTTATCCTGCCCTGAATCAGAATGGTAATCGCCGCGGGGTGTGTTCAACATGACTGACGAGGCAAGACGTGCAGCCTTATCACCCGCTTGTGCCAGAGTGCTTTCTGCGTGGTTGTCAAGGAAAACAACACTCAACAGAAGGAAGAAGATCCATACGATGGGAAGAAACTTTCTCCTTGAATTCTGATTCTGGGAAATATGACTAAAATTATGAATGAGCCAATTTCATTTGCAGTCTTCCTGCTACAATACACAACTGTTCAGTTTCCCTCATATTCTGGATATCACAATTTAAGAAAGATATGTGTGTGTCCTCTCTGGTGCTTGGCTTATTATCTTCTTCCCCTCTTCGCATGCTTTGTTTACTTTTGTTTTTAAAGAAGAGTTAAATCAGAATCTCCAATATCTGTTGCTTGACGTATCTAAAGCTTGCCCCATTATTCCCACAGCTGGCAACAATTACAGTTCATTTAACTAAAGTCACTTTAAATGGCTTTCTCCTCAATCATCTGTTGCTGACATGGAGCTTTATTTTTAAGTGGCAAATTCAAATATACCTTAACTAGATAGGGTCAAAATGTTATTACCACAAAGGGTTAATGAGCAGGCAGTATCAAAGTACATGGCTACCTTGACCAAAGTTCTTCTGTCACAGGATAGGTACGGGATTGACATCAAAAAAGCCCATGGGGTTGTCACATACAACTAGACAAAAGCAGGGCTCCAAACTGAGGAGTGGAGAGAAACTGGGCTGTTTAGAAAATAATTAAGATTTTACATCACGAAAGAAGATTTGTTTTTCAACGTAAACGCTTTGGGAGGGAAAAAAAAAATAACATGACTCTTCTCAAACACCGTGTTCCCATTGTAAATACAAAAGAACATCTTCTAACTGTATTGAGCTGCAATTTAAAGCCATTGCTTTCAGTGCTCACTGACTGGCCTCCTCTCTAAAACTAAACTTGGATTGTTTTTTTTCCTTTGGCTTTAACTATCCACCACTGCACATCAGAGTAGGGTCATTAATGTTCACATTTACGTCAAGAAGTATGGATGTCTGAGCATAAATACTAAATCCACACATAACCGGAAGTAAATAAAATGGACTGCCACTGTGTATTGGGCACGCTATCAAGATGTTTAGATTTGACAACATGATATAACCTAACCAGAAAACTTAGACCAATGTTCAAGTGCTATTTCGTTCTATGCCAGTATTTTCCAACCTGCTTTCCTTAAAATATGTGAGATATTTTATACTGCCAAAAAGCTTTATGGTTGAGAATTGTTGCTTATCACATACATCCCCCTCTTGAAAATTCATAATATGTGTCAGCCTACCAAATACTCCAAAGTTATGTAGAAGGCAATAACTTTCTTTAACTCAGCCTTTCTGAAAATTCTTTAACCAAGGAACACCTTCTATATTTTAATTTTTGTGGGAGTTATAATAGAAGATCTCAGATCCTCTGCTGGAGTTTGGAAAATAATATTCTATACTTTCTATACTTTTCAATCCCTTTAATGTGGAATTGAACTTCTGGCTCTACTCTTTCATCCATGATTCCTTCAACATATTCTTAAATGTGTATTTATATTTAAAATACAAATAACTTCCCTATTAGCAGAGACCTATTTTAGGTGTGACCTGGGAAAGGATTAACTACAATTCCTTTTTCTTCTGAATCTTCCTGTAGAGAATTTGTGGGCAAGCAGCTTCCTCATTTTGATGGTGAGCAGCAGAAAGTATTTGTTTAATTGAATCAGAGTATACCAACATCAGAAAATTCTGTTTCCTACAATAAAAATTATTCCAAAGGGCAAAAAAAGAGAGATTATTTTTTCCTTCACTTTTGCATATTTAAAGAGCATCTGCCAAGACAAAAAAGACAAAGACAGTGAGACATTTTATGTGTTAATCATTTTTATTTGCAAGTCCCTGTAATTTGAATGCTGAACTGTCCCGACCACACAGGTGTCTCCAGAGACATGAATTAACAGTGAATTTAGGCAACAGACACTGGAATGGGATCTAGCCTTTCTCTTGGGAAAAAAAAGAGAAGTACAGGAAGTTCATACATACGTTCCTTGATAAATATTAGCGTTTTTTCTTTTCTTCTCCCCACCTCTTCCTCCATTCCACTGTCTTCCCTTTTCAATGTAACTTGAATTTCTCTTTTACTTTTGCTGTTAAGTATGATTTTGCTTTCACTTTTTCAGATAGCATCATAGAATCACAGAGTCCCCGAAACGCAAATCTTTCCTTCTAATGATGCATGCACTTTATTTCACGAGTCTCATGTATCTTGAAGATATTTTTTGTTAAGTAGTGACATTCTCAAGTATTCCAGTCCCCCTTTTAAAGGTAGTGGACAGAACATGGAGACTAGGTGACATGCATTGTCACCTAGTTGGTGACTCACCCACTTGCCTGGAAGAGGGAACCATTTTCTCTATCCATTCAGACAAACTTTTTTTTCCTTCTGTTTTCGCCCTGAGCCTTGTTTCCACTGTCTAATACATTTAGATGCTTTAGGCATGCGTGCACACACACACACACACACACACACACACCCTTTTACATCATTGCAGCATTATCCTTGACTTTTTTTTTTTTAACATTTAATTAGCATTTGTACCAGGTCAATGCTAGTTTCCCTGTTATGCAAACCCACACCCATGCTAAGAGTCTCTAAGGTTAGGAACACAGTGATGATATGACTATTTGGTTTCAGTGTTTGTGTACAAGGAGCCCCAGGTCATTTCCAGAGAAAATGAAAGATTCTGAGGACAGCCTCACCATTGAAAATGACAGGTCTTTTTTTCTTTTTTCTTTTTTTTTTTTTTGGTGACGAAGAAAAAGAGCAACCATGATAAAGGGTCAAGGGAATATGGAATATCAAAAATAGACAATGAATCATCTCTCCGTTCAGTCAAGAGAGTTGTAAAGCTAAATCTGGAGTGCACTGAAGAAGTGGCTTTATGAGAACTCTAGATGCTTAGGGAGAGGGAGTACACCCAGATGAGGAGACATATTATCTTGATGACAGCTCCTTGAAATTTAGATATTTGTGTAAAACTCCCCCAATTCCAAGAGCTGCTTCTGTGACTTCTGCAAATTTCCTCAGGGCGAGAGCTCCCATGAGCTCCTCTGCTTCTGGGATCCTGTGTCCCTACTTCTGCTCCTGCTAAGCACAGAGATGATTTTCACCCCTTCCCAGATTCCCACCAAACATCTCCTCCCATCCTAAGAGATGCATGGATGGGACCCAGCGTATGGGTGGGGCTGGGGAATGGTTTAATAGGGTTTACATTGAAGCAGTACAAACACTTCCAAATAAAACTTTAAGAAGGCCCAACTTAAATACTTAAATATCCTTTATTGTACACAGACAACCTCCTCCCCTGAGCCCCACCCTGCCCCAGAAATCCCAGGGGCATTTTCATTTGCCCTTTCAGCCATGTAGTTCCCGAACACTTACATTGTCACTGTTTCCCTTTTGGGCACCAGTCTCATCCCACTACCTGCGCTCTCCTCACAAGCAAAAACAACTATTTTTTGCTTTCTCAAGCTGACGGAGAGAGCCCTTTCTTAGATGCCCACGCCCTCACTTTCTATCCCAAGCAGCTGACAGTGGGTTTTCCCTAAACAGTGGGATTCTGGGGCCATCTCATTACAGATAGACTCTCACCCATGTCACAGTTTTGCCCAGGACTACTCACGGCTTCTTCTCTCTCAGAGGCATTGCCACTTAGAGACCAACTTTGTGAAAAATTATTATCAAATTCAGGTGCTCAGTTAGAGTGAGTCTTTCTCTATTCTCCTAAAAATTTGAAACTTTATTGAATTAGATGAAAAAATTAGGATATGAAAGCTTGCCCCCTCCTGCCCTCCCCACCCCCAGTGAATCTGTTATCTCCACTGAGACCACTCACTGCCTTGTAGCAGCATAACAAGGGGGTTAAGAGACCAATTGGCTCCACTCCTTTTTTAAAAAATAAATTGCTGCACACTGGCTTTCTCTAGTTTCAGCGAATGGGGGCCACTCTTTGTTGTGGTGCGTGGGCTTCTCATTGCAGTGGCTTCTCTTGTTGCAGAGCACAGGCTCTAGGCATGCGGGCTTCAGTAGTTGTGGCTTGCGGGCTCTAGAGCACAGGCTCAGCGGCCATGGCTCACGGGCTTAGTTGCTCCGCGGCATGTGGGATCTTCCTGGACCAGGGCTCAAACCCGTGTCCCCTGCACTGGCAGGCAGATTCTTAACCACTGTGCCACCAGGGAAGCCCCTGGTTCCACTCAATCTCTGAGTTCCTCAGTTTCCTCATCTGTGAAATAGTAGAACCACCTTGTTATACAGGCAAAATGAGTTAACATGTACGGAGCATTTTGAAAAATACTTGACACCTGTAAATGTGAGCTGGTTTTGTTTGAACTTGGCCAGATGACAAAGGCTAGGGAAGGGCTCGGCAGAGCACAGACAGATGGTGGCAACAGAGCTCATTCTGCAGAAGTTTTCCCCATGGGAGGCAGAAGAGATTGTTGATGTTGCTATTGTAAGAGTTTGGAAAACTCTACTCAGGAATTAGTCCTTTTGGCAGGCTTTTGGCTATAAACGTTTGTAGGTGGAAATCCTAAAGAAAAGCTAGGTGTCTCTCTGGCCCCAGTATTTCACAACCATCTGGGCTTTTTTTCTGGATAAGGCTTTATTTTATGAGCAAATCTGGGTATTTTCACAAGTAGACCCTAGTTTCCATTGAAATGGATTTCTGTTGCTCTCATGTAATATTCCTACATTTTCTGAACAAAGTGCACTTAAAAGTCTCTGAGGGAAAAAATAAAAAGAATGAATTGCATATGCTTAACATAGGGCTTGCTCACTGTCCTTCTGAAGAATCCCTATCTTATAATCTCATATCCATAAAGTGCCTTGTATATAGCACATGCTCAATAATTACCAGTTGGTTTGATTTTAATCATTAAAGAAAAAAACAACACTGAAAGATCATTTTAAAAGACTGGCAATTTCCACACAGGTTTAGCAGCAGCAACAGCAATTTAGATAAGTTTTCCATCCAATTCTAAAGGGACTTAATCACTTGGGTTTGTATGTTAATTTGCTGCACTTTAACCACATAGGAGTCTTAGATCTGGGAGTAACCAAGGAGAAAAGAATATACTTGTTCTCATTTTCAAGTGTCCTAGGATAAATTGCATTCTACTCACTGGTGCCAGAAAAAATAAATACAGACCATAACAGTAAAAATATTCATTATTTGTGAAGAAGAAAGAAGCAAAAAACAAAAGAAAAAACCCATGATGCCGGGAAACCGCAGAGAGAAATTTTCAAAGCATACCAGGATCATCAAGTTACACAGTTCTAGGAGCTCTATTTGCAAAAACTATGTGAAATGTCACCTGGAATTGCTCAAAAGGTGGCCTTGAAGAACACCTTTGGTGTCTACAATTTTAAGTGACTTGCATTATGGTCACAAATGGGTCATTCATTTTCTGTTTACATGGGGTGATCACATTTGAAAGGATAAGAACAACACTTTTTGAGCACTTACTATGTGCACAGTATAGCCTAAGTTTACGCATATTAATTCATTTGATTTAAAGATAAAAAACATGAGATAGGTACTCTTATGTCCATTTTAAAGATGAGAAACCTGAAGCCAGAAATGTAACTCACCCAAGGTTATACAGTTACTAAGTAGTGGAGAAAGGGTTCAAATGTATTTGGTCAGGTTGTTCTAGGGTCTGAGGTTCTACAATGCTGCCTTATTTATCTGGCCTTAGTCCCTGCCAGGGCACCTTGGTATTCATGGCTATTATGGCTGATGCCAACATTTTCTGGCTGGGTACACTGAGCATGAGCTTTTTTTTTTCTTTTGGGGGGCGGGTACGCAGGCCTCTCACTGTTGTGGCCTCTCCCGTTGCAGAGCACAGGCTCCGGATGCGCAGGCTCAGCGGCCATGGCTCACGGGCCCAGCCGCTCCGCGGCATATGGGATCTTCCCAGACCGGGGCACGAACCCATGTCCCCTGCATCGGCAGGCGAACTCAACCACTGCGCCACCAGGGAAGCCCCAGCATGAGCTTTTTGATTAGAATTTTAGAGAGAATATGCAAGAGACTCATCTCTTCCCTAAGCCTATGGGGATGTCTGACTGATTACAGAGACCTCCGAAAAGCCACTCACTGAACAAATTCAGAAAAATTGGATGTCAAACCTTCTGAACATCCCACTGGGAATTCATGGAAACCAGGGACAAAAAGTCTTCCTACTTAAGTGGTGAGAGTGGGGGACTCTCTTAAGGCCTGGAGTGCTTCTTGTCTCCAGCAGGAAGAAAGTGAGCCAATGTCTACATGGTCTTCTCTAAGTAGGAGGACCCAGATGCTTTTGGACTCTAGCAGGAGGCCTCATTCATACCCTGGATTTTAAGACATCATAGCCCATGTCTCATCTCCCATGTCTCCTTTGTGGGGAAATTAGAAAAAATCACCATGATTGTTAGGTGTTTTGAGTTTTTAAGTTGGATGCGTCCTTGTGAATGTAAGGCAGTCATTTTCCTTTAAAGTCATTTGATTATTCCCAGATCAGCAATTCTGTCTCATGACAAAATCTTTGATAGTCACTTTTTATCTTTGAAGAGAATAATTTCCAAAAGAAAGTAGGTGAGTGAATTACCATAAGAGGATAGACAGTTGGCCCTCTGTATTCACAGGTTCCCCATCCTTGGATTCAACCAACTGCAGATCAAAAATATTTGGAAAAAAATTCCAGAAGCTTCCAAAAGGCAAATCTTGAACTTGCCGCAATCCAGCAACTATTTACCTAGCATTTACATTGTATTTACAACTATTTACATAGCATTTACATTGTACTAAGTATTATAAGTAATCTAGAGATGATTTTAGTGTATGCAGGAAGATGTACATAGGTTATATGCAAATACTGCACCATTTAATATATAAAGGACTTGAATGCTTGAGCATCTGTGGATTTTAGTATTCAGTAGGGGGGCAGTCCTGGAACCAATTCCCTGCAGATACTGAGGGATGACTACAAAATATTTGGGATTACGAGATGGTTATTTTAGGCAAAAGGAATAGGGAAGTCAAAAAAGAAAAGAAAGGGAGATTTTAGTTTTCTCAAAAACTAACAAAGTCCCACTTTAGGCAGTATCAGGTTAGAGCAGTTCTGAAAGGATTACCTGGCCCTCAACCCTTGGGAATTCTCAGCTCTGTGGTGTTTGCTTTTGTCTCCCAGCAGAGGTGTGGTATGAAGGGGTCACACAGAAGGTGAGCAAGACGTGGAATGCTTCACTTCCCCACAGTAAAGTAACACTCTTCAGTCAAACCAGGTGAGTTGAAATAACTGGATATTCTCCTTGAAGCTAATACATTTCTATCAGATACTTCTTCAACAATTCTTATTCCCTGACTGGAGCATTCTTTGCTGATACCAATTATAGGAGGATGGAAGTAGTCAAAACACCTCCAAAAAAGAAAATGGCAAAGAAATAGAATGATATTTTATGTTGTCTACAAAAGAGATAATTCATAGTACACTATCTATACTTGAATGAGTTAGAGATTTGCAGCTTGGTCTAATAAAGAAATAACATGGTAAGCTTTTAGTTTTTCTTTTTAAATCAGATTGGCTTAACAAGCATTGCTGGTGTAGAGCCAACTGAGGATATTTGAGGGAAAACAACTGTTTAGGAAATCAGGCAATGAGGCTGAATAGATTCTAAGCCAATCTGAGTCTCAGTTCCCTAGTGTATGAAATAGTAGACTGGACTAAATTATCTCTAAGAACAATTCTTGCTCTGAAAACTCCTTGGCTATTTGTTAATTTATAAACATATACTACACAGTTAGTCACTGTGAACAAAAGCAATTGAACAGTATTATTTGTATTTCACTGAATCTGCTGTGAGAAACTGTCCTTGGCTTGTAGACAAAATACAGGAATAAGGGACTTTGAACACAAGCAGTATATATAGGCAATGAAAGATAAGACACCAAAACTTTCTTGAAGCTCTCCTGCATTGCCTATCTACCTTATTAGAACTTTCTTAATGGCTATTTATCCTTTAGAAGTTCTCATGTGAATTACCAGCTACCTGTAAAAATAAATCATCATTTATTTCCAGTGCAACTTTTATTTCCTCCTTGAAGATGAATGCAGAAACTCAAAGAAACAAGGAAATTGGGACTACTTGGAGTTGCCAATGTAATCAAACTCCCCTCAATAAAAGAAAACCTGTATGTTCTGAAAGGATTATATTAGTGGGCTGACAAGTTCTTGAACATAAGAATCCACTTAAGCAGATCTACGTAGAGTGGAGTCTGTTGCTGAAAGGAATTGGCTCACTCAACACTTTCACTCCTACCTAGTACACCTCCTACTCTTGCCGCACGCTTTTACCTTTTTTTTTTTTTTTGAGGCTTCTCCAGTTCTCGTTAGGTTTCAAATAAAGTTTGGCATCCTCATCCAACAGTTAGTGCTGAGCATAACTAGAAGACAGTCTGTTCCACTGGAAAGAACATGGGCTTTGTAGTAAAATAGATCTCCCTTTGAGCTCTTTGCTAGTTTTATTAGCTAGGTGATTTGGGGCAAATTATGGGCCCTCTCTGAGTTCAGTTTCCTCTCTAAATAACTGGAAGGATAGCATTAACTTTTCAGGGTTATTATGAATAATAATAATTTAATGTAAGTGAAGTATTTAGTATCATAATAACATTAAATAAATGAACTAATTGTAACTAAAATTAAGAAAGTAACTTTGATAGGATTTTTGAGTGAACATATAATCTGATCGTGTTGCTTCCTACTTTTAAATTTTAATGAGCCCGCCTTGCTCTGAAAATTCCAAGCTTCTTCATATAGCTTATAATGTCCTTCCTGCTCTGATTCTGACCTCTCTTGTCCTGTTATCTGTCCCCACACCTTTCACTGCACTCTGCTCCAACCCTACTGAGGGCTTTGTTGTGGCTCTTGTATCATGCCCAGAGAAAATTCATTCTTCTGCCTGAAACTCATGTTTCCCTCCTTGACCTACAGCTAACTCTTAGCCAACTCTCAGCTTCGTTTAGTCACTGCTACATCCAATGTCTTCAACAGACTTCCTCAACCAGCCTAAATTATGAGTTGCCATAACATCCTGCATTTTTTCTGTCTTAGTACTTACCACGCTGTCCTTGGATTTCCTAGTCAGGTAACTGTGTCGTCCTTACACTGAGTTCATTGAGAACTGGATTGTGTCTGTCTTGTTATCTCACCATAGCCTAGCAACATGCCTGGCACATACTATGCAATCACTAAGTAAGTCACAGTAGACAAATAAACGAATGTAGTCTTTCAATTTCATTTCTCCCTGTTGCCAGTTAACACAACTTTGGACATCCATGAGAAAGATGAACTTCCTGTTTCCTGCTTACTACTCCCTGTTCTAATAGGAAAGGAACATGTGGATTAGTCAGGATGCTTAATTGTTAAGGGAAATTCTGCTGATTGGCGCAAAACTGGTTAAGATATTCTGTCTCAAGAGGTCAGTCTTGGAGAAACAGGCTTGATCAGTAGAAAGAGGTGATTTTTTTGTAAAGTTAATTATTAAAAATATGTAGTGTACTGCACATATGGTGTGATTCCAATTACATAAATATATGTATTCATACTTATGCAAAGGAAAAATACCAGAAAGAAAAGGAAAGTTTCAGTTAGGAATCTCTAGGTGTTTTTATTTTCTTCCTCATGTTTTTCTGTATAGTCAAATGTGCCGCAATGCCCATGCATTAATGACATAATTTTAAAAGGATTAATGCAGATAAAATCTTTGAAAAGAGACTTGTTTTTATTTGTGCTAGATACAAGAAGAGAATTCTAGGAAGCTACTAATTTTTTTGCTCACCTATATCTATTACTTGCTTAAGTCACTATTTCTCACGGATGTTAGACTCTCCCAGGCTTTACACTATCCCCTCTACCTAGAACCCCTGTCAGGTAATGTACATTTCACTATGTCTTCAGAATTCACTTCCTTTGCAAAGTCTTTCCAGATAAGACACTTGTCAAATGAGAAAGGTCTTCCTTCCCCTTCAAGGGAAATCCTGTAGCAATTATTCTCAGGTCTATTTTCTCTATTCCTTTACTGTTTTCTTAGTTTTTTTGTTGTTGTGGTTGTTCCCTAATTTCCCAATTATATTTCTCGCTCCCTAAAGTTAGAAGCTTGCTTTTCACAGATTTAATGGTTTTTAGGATGACACTGGTTACACAGAAGATTCTTCCAAAATACTATTGATGTAATGAATATTGCATAAGAAGATGCATTCTGCAACAACTTAGCAAGTAAGAGTGCAGGTCCATCAATTCCCGGGATATAGGTGATCGGTTCCTGACATTTTAGGCCATTATGGGATTTGGATCTCTAGTATGTCCTCTTTTAAATTTTAATTTTTCCCCAATATGTTCTTATATCAAGTGCAATGAATGACAAATTTTTAATTAGGAAAACAAAGTTTTCCTTTCTTCTAAAAAAACCAAAATTACCTAGCTTTGGAAATCATTGAGAAGTTGTATCTGTAAAGTATGTTGTCTTTAAAGACAAATGAAAAATACAATCAAATGATAATGTTATGTTACTAGATCGTTAATGGTTCTTACCTGTCCACTAAAGGAAATTTTAAAAGGATGCATGAATAACTTTGAAATAATCACAGCAAACTTCCTGCTCAATATTATGACAAGAATTGTTTAAAAATGAGAAAGTCAGTAAAGATTTCTTCCTTTTAAGAAACTCCAATTTGTTGGAACTATGAAATTAAGGTAGATCTTTTAAAACTGTATGAAGTTTAATGTATTAAGGTTTTGTACATCATCAGCTATCGTGTATCATCAGATCGATATGTTTTGCTGATTGGTGTTGCTTGTCAACAATTCCCCTAGTTCATACCAATTGCTCTTGAAAAGAATAAAAATCAATTTTTAGTATTACCAGGAAGAGAAGTTCTCAGTTTTAGGAACCTCTCCCCCTGCCAACCCTGCCCCAAGGAGGAAAGAAAGCATTTCATGGATATCTGAAAATGGTCAACCAGCTACCTCCAGAACCCTTTGGAAATGATCAGCATTCCTTGGTGCTGGACCTGGAGTCCTGAACTAACCCAAAAAGACAGGATCATATTTTCTGAGTCTTAATATGCTCTTTTACCTGAGCAAACCTGCAAGAATAGGAAAGGAAGGAAGTTGATGCCAGTACTCTGACCCTCTATAACACCTCAAGGTTCTGGGACTTGCAAAGATTCAGAGTAAAAGTGCATTGTGCCCTGCACATAGTAGACATATCACTGTTTGTTTATGTCATACTTTAATAATTGAAATGCCAGCCACAGGAATCCAGCTAATGCTTACTTCACTGCAGCATGAGGTTACATTCAGCAACACCACTCAGAATAACCGGGAGAAGACAAAGGAAAATGGTATGACAGTAACGTCAAAGGCTCTGATTTCTAGATATAGTTGTGCTCTGAGTTTTTTATGTTTGCCCTTTTCCCACTGAAAAATGGGAATACCCTTTTCACTGACCATTGGAATGTTGAGGAGACAATAAGTTAGTAACTGGAAAGAATTTGTGGTGAAAGGTGCTATGTGAGTTCATGGTATTTGTTAATGTTATTACTCAATCAGTTCTGGCCCAATGTGGAAACAGAAGCAACTTCTATTACAAACAACGTAAGTTGCTAAAATAACCTTGGGAAAGAGAGAATAAATGAATCTACAAAGACAAATAGGTACCAGCTGGATTATTGAGACCTCATGTTGAGGCTGCAGGCTTTTAACACTAAAAACAATGTCCTTTTAATTTCAAGGAAGAATCATTTGGGGAAGAAAAGTAGGCAACCTATTAATAAATGAAAGAGTGACATTTCTAGGTGCGTATTAACAAATATGTTTATAAAAACAATTTCTATTACAAGACCGTACTAAGCAGGAGTCTCCTTTAGCAGATTTTTAAAAATGGGGTATGTAACGGAAGGTCCATGTGTGAACTCTGGAAATACTCAGGACTTAACCACACTTCAGCAGGGTCATTAGGGTCTTAGAAACAGTACAAAGGGAAATATATATATATATTAATTTAATTTATTAAAATTTGTATTAAAATTTATAAATATTAATATATATGTAAATTCGAACTGACAACAGCTATGACTTTACCATCTGCCTTTAAGCTTCTTCCAGTCAATTTCTAAAGGATAGAATGCTATTTTTCCTGCCCATGGATAGCTATTAATCCTGGGGTAGAGCCATCAGAAACGTCTCATCCCCACTCCTAATATTTCCTTCCGTGTAGAGGGATCTACATTAGCATAGTGATGCTGACGTCTTTGCCCTCGTGGGAAGAAGGAATCAGTTAATTTTATTGAGCCCCTTTATCTCCTCATTCTCCTGGGAGTGGGGTGCCTACAGAAAGCACACATTACACATTCCTATTTCAGACCCCAAGTTTTAAAGGAGGACTATGTTTCCAGTGCTGGGAAGAGGGCAGGTAAGTCTCTCTAAATCTGAGGTTCAGCATTCGTAAACTCATTCTCCAAAATCAGCTTTACTGGTAAGAAAATTGATAATGTTCTCTATCCTACTGTCTTATTTTTCAGGGGCTCAGAATCAGCTAAGGAAAGAGATGCCCCTAGCCTTGAGCTCCCTACTGACCCAACAACCCAAATTACACTGGGAGTTACACCTGCCTTTTCTAGGCTAACGGAAAGAAAGACAAACCTAGGTCTCCAGAGGCTTGGGAATAATGATCATAGATATAAACTCACCAAAGTTAAACTCAGCCATTAAAAAATGGACTTTGGGTTTTTTTCCTTTGGCTGTTGTCAAATCACCACAAATTAAGTGACTTAAAAGCACAGAAATGTATCCTCCCACCGATCTAGAGGACAGAAGTCCAAAATCACAGCAGGGCCATGCTCCCTCTCGATGCTCTAAGTAGAATCTGGTCCTTGGCTCTCCCAGCTTCTGGTGTCTGCCTGCGTTCCCTGGCTGTGGCTGCATCCCTCCAACCTGCCTCTGTGATCACATTGCCTCCTCTTCTTTGTGTGTCAAATCTCCCTCTGCCTCCCACTTATAAGGATATATGCAACCGCATTTAGGGCCCACTTTGATAATCTGGGATAATCTCATCTCAAAATCCTTAATCACACCTACAAAGACCACTTTTCTACTTAAGGTAACATTTATAGACCCTAAGAATTAAGACCTGATAGCTTTGGGAAATGATTTTTTAGCGTACCACACAAATTTAATAGTCACAAACAAGTATCATTTTTCCTCCTTCCTCTATATTCTGAAATTTTGCAATTTAAGATACAAAAGTATGTGGTCTAAAAACACAGCCTTAGAGAATCAAGAAGGTGAATTCATCCTAGACTTAAACCAACCAAATGATATTTATAAGGAATATATCATAAAGTGATCAGCTTTTCTATGCATGTATCACCACATTTTCAAAGACATAGCATATAAGTTTCTACCAGAAATGTGGCAAATGTGGTATTATTCCCATTTTTCAGTGGGAAAAGGGCAAACATAAAAATAAAAAATGTAAATAATCCCTACATATGTTATTGATATTAAAAATTCAGGATCACTGTTCCCTATAAAGCTACTGTTTAAAATCTTGGTTGAAGCATTTGCCAAAATAGCTCAGGAATTAAGAATAAAATCTTTTGTTTTTTCTGTATGTAAAGCATATGATGGAATTATTCACATCACTGATATGAACTTGGCATTTTACTATTATAGACAAAATTCACCTTTTATCTAAGATCTGTTGCCTTCTTAGGCACACTGAATTTCATTTTACTTTTTAAACCAACATTAGCCGTTTCCTTTGTATCGTCATGTTCCATCCACATTCAAAAGATATGCCACTTGGCAAGTTATTGCTTACACTAAGGTGAGTTGGAGACAGCAAGTCATGATGAAGGGTAGGCACTCACCTTCTGCTAAGTACTCTCACTAGCTAAGAATCGTGTACTCAAGACCACACGTGCACTGGTTCAGTTAGGATCGGCTATGCTGTAATAACAAAGAGATCTCCAAATTCAGTGTCTCAGGGAATAAGACATTCATTTCTCTTTCAGATAAAAAATCAGGGGGAGAGTTTCAGGTCAGTGGCAGTCATTCAGTGGGCCAGGATGACAGAGTTCTATCATCCTTTCAAGGTGGCTGTTGGGTCCATGTCAGGAAGCCAGACAGTGAAGAGGCATGTAAGAGCACACCAGCGCCAGAACTCTAGCACCTGGCCACTCTAGCCTTGCCTGACTGCAAGGGAGACCGGGAAATATAGTTCAGCTGTGCTCTCAGGAAAACGAGGAGAAGGGATTTTTGTGAGCAGCTTGCAGCCTTTGCCACATTCACTATACAAATTTCTGCCTCAGCAAAATAAAAGATACTGTATAAATAGTGATCATGGCATTTGGGGTTGTCACAAGCATTCACACCTGCAAACTGCAAGAATTCATTCTACCCAAGCATCTGTTTATGCTTAATCTCAGTTAAGGAGGGGAAAAGGAAAGAAATGGTTTATTTTTGGGGGGGGATAATATAGGAGGTAATATTAGCTTGTATAAATTGTCTCCAATGATGGTAATGCAAGGCTAAAGTCTTTTTTAAAGTACATTTTAGTATTATATAGTATATGTTGAGAAGCTTTTCTCTCTTCAGTTCTTCAATCTATTGAGAAGGGGAATAGGCCAAGGAAGTTAAACTTCTCTTCTCAGGGGGCCTAACTGTGGGCCCAGGCTGGTTTCCAAGAGCTGAAACAAGGGACGGTAACTGGTGGGGCTGTTCTTTTGCTGAATAAAGAGAAGAAAAGAAGAATTCCATGTCTGTTTCCCAGGCACAGGGAGGACCAGGAAGCAAGGAAATCTCCAATTTTCAAGTCCACTGAGCAGAATACAAGAACAGGGTCCAAGACAAAGAGTTCTCCACTGAGAACCAGCAAGATGGAGCAATCAAGTCCTGTGCGCAGGCTGAGCCTGGAAAGAAGCCCAGAGGCCACAGCTTTCTTGGGAGGGAGGTTTCTCTGTACCCTTAAGGAACTGAGACTTTGACATTCCAGCCCTGCCTCTAGTTTGAGGTGGTCCACTCCCTCTATTTGGAGAAGAATAATCTGAAGCTAAATCAGCACGTTACGATCACGCTGATCCATGGCAAATCATGAAGCGAAAACGAAAGTTCACAAACAAAATTAGTAGAACCACCTGTAGGACCTGTGTTGAAAGAGAAACTAGCTTTCGTGGAGAAGAGGTGTTAATAGCATGGGAATTAAACACACTGACTTTGGATTTAAAAAGTTTGATTCAATTCCTGTTCCTGCCACTAAGTAGCCTGTGACTTTGGGTGGGTAATCTATACTCTTTAAATCTTAGTTTCCTATCTGTAAAATGGGAGATAAAAATAATACCTAACTCATATGTTTTCTTTAAGATTTAAATGAATGTTCAACTGTATTTAATAAGGTATAGGAACTCAACAAATATTAGCTAAAAGTATTTCCAAAAATGGAGTTTTTCTTTACTTTCTTTCTTGGTATAAAATTTGTCCCTTATATCTAAAAACCAATCAGTCAATCAAACCTGACCCCCATGACCTCATAGGCTCTATTGAGTACAAGGTGAGGGTTAAGTTATGACAGCTGACACATCTAGCAAAAATATATGTTAATTTAAGGCATTTCCTTTCAGACATGAGTGTTCCACTGCAAACCTAGGTATATTTCTAAGATCTTAAGGAAATAAATACTATAAAACATGACATAGTTCAAGTAATGTAAAAAAAAATGTCCACAGGGATATCTCTGAGCATTCTTTCATATGAGATGTCCCATATACTAAGAATTCATGATTCTCCGCAATTTATTTAATATTTCCCAAACAGGCCATCTTTCCCGTCATTACTCTTTCCAGATCAGTATAAATTCTATTTTCAAGGACTCCCAGTCCTTTCGTAGGAACCCATCATCACTGGGCATGCCAGTACATATTCTGGCAAACTGTGAGAACAGTATTAGTTGACAATTGTGAGAACTAAAGGTTTTTCTAAAGGTGATGAGGCAGAAAGGGAAAGCAGATGCTTCTGAGGAACAGGGAGAAATGTCAAGAGAATTGGTCTATCTTCTTGGCACCCTGAAGCCTGAAGATGAGGAGGGTGTGCCAGTTCATTGCCTAATGAAGGCCGAGAGGGAAGGATCCAGCTGACTGCTCACTAAAGGTGACTTGGAAAAGGAACTTGACCACAGTCATAGAGAAGAGGAGTTGCAACATAGATTGGAGGCATATAAAATTCACTGGTGTGGCAAAATTAAAGAGACTTCCCAAATGTGCTGGAAAAATGAGTGGAATCTTTAGATTATTGCAAAACTGTTTCATAATAGTGATATTAATTAATATTTATTAAGCATCTTTTATGTATCCTATACTGTGCTAAGTACATTACATGCTTTACTGGAGTTAATATCCCACCCCTAAGGGTAAGCACCAATATTGGCCCCAGTATCCAGATTGGGAAGCTGAGGTTCACAGAGGTTATGTCCTTAGTCTTAAGTAACTTTAAGGAATGAATGCAAAGTGCAGAGCAAAAATTTACTCAGAACCTAGCTAGGGAAAGAGTTCTGCTCATAAACATACTTTTCAGTGATACTTAAATTCTAAGAAAACTTTGCTCACATCCTCCTGGATGAATTGATAACTAGTTTTTGTGTCAGGAAAGGCATGTTTCTCTGAGGTCATGTTGCAACACTTTCAAAAGGGTTTCCCTCAAAGGTGTATCTATTAGTATCAGCAAAGATCTCATGGAATGACTAATTTTTAGTAGTTGTGACCAGCAAGTCTTTATTGAGTCATTCTCTTTAGAAATAACATGCTGATTCATCAGATCTTTTTTTAACGTTAATTATATTTAACATCTGACATCTTCTTTACCCTTTATCCATATCACTGAATACCAGGGAAAAAATAAGCCAAACCCAGATTTAGGTTAAAACAATACTCGATTATTAGTGATTTAAAATGAAAATTGAGTAACTTCAACATTCCATTAAAAAGAAAAGCTTACGTTTCATAAAGTAAGAAGGAACATTAAGTATTTTTTCTTAATATTTAATGTTAATTTCATCCATAAGTTACATGATACAAATTGTATGCTTTTACATACAAAAGATTTTTTTTAATGCGATCATTCTAAGAAATGCAATAATCAGCAAGAAAGCATCTACTAAAAATTAGCTGCCTTTCTAGATTCTTGTGGAACTGCAAAATGATTTATAATAAATAGCTAAGCCTTCTAAAATTGTCACTAATGTTTGTATAATAAGGTGTGCCCTGGCCTTTAATTGAAAATGGTTAGTATTTGAACTCCCGATGTGCAGAAAGATGTCAGCAACACTGGATCAGATAGACTTAGAGAGAAACTTCTTTTTCCCTTTGATAAAACAAAAGTACCTGTGGTGAACATTTGTTGTTTTTGCCAGTGCAGCATCCCTTCTCCTTGGCTTGACAATGTCCCTCTGACTTTCTGGGGGATCTACCCATCCCCATCATGTACCATTTGGTGGGCTCATTAAACTATGAATCAAAGTGCAGAGGGGTACGTTGGCACTTCTCATCTCTACTCTCACTTTCCAAGACCAATCAGATAGGAGTCCTAGGAATTTGGCCCAAGGACAGAACACAGTCAGAGCTGAGTCTTTTGATTACAACTCCCCAAAGAGATTGTCCTTGTTTCTTCCTGCCACTGTCCTGCTTCTCTCTGGAGGTCTGATTGTGCTTCCATTTCTTAGATCTTAGGAGCTACTCCACATTCTTCCACTAAATTCCCCTCTTAAGTTAGTCGGTTTCTGTTGTTTACATTAACTGGTACTGTACATGTTCTTTTTTTTTTTTTACTGAAAATCTTAGTAAACACTTTTGTTCTTTTTAACATCTGAAATGAGATCAAACCTTTCCTGATAGTGTTTCAGTTTTAACAAATGTAGTATTTTCAGTTGGGATGAGCTCTTCTTGATTAAGAGAATCATACCAGAATCTAAACTGTGTCATAACAGATACAAGTAACTACATGTAGTAAAAACAAGAGCTCTCTTTCATTCTTAATTTATTTCTACTAAACACTTACTATTTTGAGTTATCATCACTGGGGGAAACAAACAGAAAATATAACTCTTTTGTTCTTGAGCTTTTTCAAAGCCTGCCTTCTAGTGTGTTGTTAGAGCCAACAAAAGGATGCTGATGGCTCTCTTTTCGGGTATTGAAACAGGTAAGAAACTATCTTTCTGGGTTAGGCTAAATGTCTGTCCAAAGGTATACTATAAAGAATGAAAACAATTTTTTTTAGACATTTCAGGTAAAATTCACTTAGGTCTAAGTTATCTGGCCAATTAGATTTGAAATGGTTAGCAGTTTGAAGTTTGGTTAGATCAGTTGAAGTTTGGTTAGATCAGTTGAAGTTTGGTTAGATCAGTAGAAGTTGCTTAGATCAGTTGAAAATAGATCTATCTGGCCATTCACTGAGGAGTGACAGTTACCAGGCTGGGCATGGGGATGTCCTTCCCCACCAGCCAACATGCCAGCCAGGCTGGGACCACCCTAGATCTCTCATTGTATTCAACACCAACACCCATGATATCTGAGGTTTTTTAATTCATAACATGTACGTACAGAGAAGTGCATAAAACATGTAAGTACATGTAAAGAACAATTATAGGGGGAATACATTCAAAACTGTTATTACATTCATTATATTCAGCATTTTATATCTGCCTACTGAAAGTTCCCCTAAACCCCCAAGGCCAAGGTTCCATGCACCTCATGTGATGACCCTTAGTCCTTGTCTTATCCCTATCAAGGCACTTATCCCACTCTTTCATCTTTTTGTCCAGACATCACCCATACCAGTGCTCACACATAAAGCTTATTAAAGACACAGATTATGCCTTCTAACCACTGTATTCTCTCAGCTAGGCATGGAGTGCATCACTTTGTAAATAACTGATAATAAATGAATGAATGAAAATAAATAAATGACCCATCACTGTCCTCAAGTAATGTCAAGGACAGTTGGAGGAGAGAAACCAGTAAAACAAAAATGAAATACAACCTACTAAGTGTTTTCATAAGAAGAGCCCAAGGGGTGCTGAGATTCAGGAAATTGGCACCCACTTCAACCAAATCTTCCTGGAAATGGTGTGCTGAGCCTTAGTGGAAGAGCAGGTGTCTCTAGCTGAGACAGCAACAAAGGAGTATGATGCAGGAAGGACAGGAGACCTCATAGCTTGAGATGCTGTTAAGAGACTAAGACACAGCCTAAGTCAAAGTTTCTCAATCCAGAATCTGCAGATCCTGACAGGGTCCATGGATAGAATACGGAAGAGTCATGGACTTGGATGGGAAAAAAAATCTCTGTTTTCATTAACCTCTAACTGAAATTTAGCATTTTAAAAAAGTTAATTAATTTAATTTATTTATTTGGCTGCATTGGGTCTTCGTTGCTGCGCGCAGGCTTTCTCTAGTTGTGGCGAGCGGGGGCTACTCTTTGTTGCAGTGCACAGGCTTCTCATTGCAGTGGCTTCTCTTGTTGCGGAGCACGGGCTCTAGGCGCATGGGCTTCAGTAGTTGTGGCACATGAGCTCAGTAGTTGTGGCTCATGGGCTCTAGAGTGCAGGCTCAGTAGTTGTGGTGCACAGGCTTAGTTGCTCTGCGGCATGTGGGATCTTCCTGGACCAGGGCTCAAACCCATGTCCCCTGCACTGGCAGGTGGACTCCCAACCACTGTGCCACCAGGGAAGTCCCTAGCATTTCTTTTGATTATAAATGTAGGTGACAAACAACTGCAATACTACAATACTATTATACAATCATAGTATTAGTGATAACCTATGACCTTTGTTATAAAGACAAATAATAGAAAATTTCATATCATAGTAGAGTTGTTGTGGATATCTTGAAATACAGTTTACACTCATTGATAATTTAATATTGTGGCAGTAATTGGATACACTAAAGATCTTTATATTTAATGTTTTAATAAACACAGGTACACATATTTACAAATTTGTTTATTAATATTTAGGTGCCTATTTCTCTAAAATTGATTTCCTTTGTTATTCTATATTGTATTATATGTGTTTAAATATTTAAAACTGTTGTTGAGAAGGGATCTATAAACTTCTCCAGATTGGCAAAGGGGTCCATGAAAACAAGAAGGTAAGGAACCCCTGCTCTAAAGGCTTTTCAGGGTGGAAATCATAGAATGGGACTAATGGAAGAATAAAAGGTAACCTTTGAGCCGGTGCTCTCACTAGAGGAACCCACTCAGTCCTAGAGGAATTTTTCCTGCATATCATTATTTTTGTTTTATTCCTTGCATGGGGCTCACACACCACGAAAACATTATTTGCATTTAATGTTATCCAGAAAAAAAAAAAATTAAGGCACAAATTTGCTAACTAGTGATTTCATTATACCAAGGACACAACTTTGGATTTTTGAACCAAGTCACCTTTTTTGCAGATTACAAAGAAGAAGGGGCCAAATGTTGAGCTTTAGGAGATGAATACCTAAATTATATTTGAAAGTAAATTTATGAAAAGAAAATTATAATTATCATCATCATAATAAATTATCTTGAATTTGTACTTCTTTTCAAAGATGTTTCATATCTACCATGTTTGTCCTCATAAAGTCTTTGAAATAGGTAGAATATGTATACAGGGGAATAAAAAGAGGAAATTGTGACATGAAGGAAGATGTTAGGGTTGGTTGACTGAAACTTAACAAGTACTTAATGTCTGCCATGTACTCTCCATATTGTGTGTGACAGTGGAATGACACAGGGGGTAAAAGACATCATTTCTAACTTCAAAGCATGCCCATTTTATTCCATATATGGAGCCAAACCATGTGTCTGTGAAAGAGTATGAGACTGTGTATCAGTATAACTGGGGACAAAACTTCAAAAGTAACCTACCAGAGTAGAGTAATTTTAACACACATAGATTTGGGGATGCTTCATGGAAAAGGCGTTATAAGCTCCACTTTTAAGCTCAAGAGTAGTAGATGAACTAACAATTATTGAGCATTTAGTAAATTCTGGGCACTATGGTAAGCATTTGTCACGTTCCTTAGGGTCATACAGTAGGTAGGTGATAGATTCTGCAGCGGAACCCAAGACAATCTGAATTCCAAGTCAGAGCTCTTAAATAATTACCTCCGTGGGAACTAGGACTGGGTCTCTTTGTTATGTTGTTTCTGGAGCAGCTAGCACAGAGTTTGGTCAATTTTAGATGTTTGAAAGTTTGCAGTTGAGTGTAGTTTAACTAAATCAAGGAGGAATGGCTCCAATCTAGTAAGTGGTTAACACTGAAATTCAACTGAACTGGCTGTTAGTTCTTTCCATTAAACCCATTACTCCAAACAACTAACAGCTCAGACATAGACAAAAGCACACTTAATCATCCCTTCATTCCTATAGCTCAACACTGAACGACGAAATACATAACTATATATAGAGAGGGAGTGAGGTGAGCACGTGTGTGTGTGCATATATGTGTGTTATTTATGGGAAACTCCTGTTCATCATTCAACTTCTTCTTGGCCTCCATTTCTTTCTATTATCATAAGACCTATACTTCTTCTTTTCATTATGATGTTCTAACTATTTTAATGTGAGCATACATTGGATTTTAGCCTTATTTATCATTTCTTTATATTTAATTTTCACTTTGTATCTTATAATATCCCATCTCCACAAATTGTATGGGTAGATGACAAATTGTTTCTTCCTTGTATATATTTCCAAATAGACTATCCTTCCTGGATGTATCACTCACTTGTTCTTTATTCTTTTCTACTGAGGGTCCTGACAGGAAAATCACAGGTCTTGATTTTAAAAGGCTTGCCACTCGGTTTCCTTGGAATTCCCACCTCCATGCTACCTCTCCCCATAGAAATCCTAGTTGAACAGTTCTGATTGAATTACCTAAATCCTTTGACACCTTCCTATCAAGGTTTTACACAGGACAATTACCTAAAATGAGCGTTTTATAAATAATTACATCAAATGCTTCTCAGAGTTCAAATTTTAAAATGCCATCTCTTTAAATATTAGCTAAAGAGATGTTCACATTGTCACATTCCTATTTCCAATAACAAACTATATGAATTATTCTGCCGTGCCATAAACACTAGAAACAATCCTTCAGATTTAAATTGAGTCTTTCTTCCAGTAAAAATGCAAAGCATTTCAGGCATATTAAAGGTAATTCTTTCATTTTTTCAGTCTTGAACACGGTTTTCCAAGATCTTCAAGAAAATGCAAACATCTTAAAATAAAATAAACTCAAAAGTCGTTCCTTCCTTACCACCACTATAATATCCTCATTCTCTTTACCTACAAATATGAAGGGAATAGAAAACTACAATATATGTTTGGTCTAGTTCAAGTTTTAAACAAGTCAAGGAGTAGTTTTCTAAAAGGACAGCTTTGATTTATGTTGTTGCTCATAATATTAATTCATGTTTAAAGTTATGAGTTTAACATAACCTCCTAAATATTGTCATTCCCATGACAATATTAAGGAGGTCGTATCCACAGAACAATTCAAAAACAATTCCGGGATGTACTCTCTATTTCCCAGGCTGGACTTTATTTCTTCAGAGGCTAGGTAGTATTTCTTCAGTGGCTCCTTGATTCAAGCAGCAGTAACTAAACAAGGGATGTTCCCTACTCAAACTGTGGTCCTTACAGCAGCATCTGTATCACCTGGGACTGCAGAACTCTGGCTCCACCCTGGGCCTGCTGAATCAGAATCTGCATTTTAGACCAGATGCCCAGAAGACGTTTGAAAGGTTTAATCCAGTGCTTCTGCTCTAAAGGATTAGTAGTGAGTATTTAAGGATACAGTATGGAGATGAAATCTTCACTCAAATTTGGGCTCAGTGAGACAGAGTGAGGGAACTGACAAGTGAGAGCATGATTACCTTAGGAGTGGGGTAATTGCATCGCCATTACAAACCCTTCCTAACTCTTCTTCATCTTCTCCTTCTCTACCAAATTTATATCATCTTGAATTTTTTTTTTTTTTTTTTTTTTTGCGGTACGCGGGCCTCTCACTGTTGTGGCCTCTCCCGTTGCGGAGCACAGGCTCCGGACGCGCAGGCTCAGCGGCTGTGGCTCATGGGCCTAACCTCTCCGCGGCATGTGGGATCCTCCCGGACCGGGTCACAGACCCGTGTCCCCTGCATCGGCAGGCGGACTCTCAACCACTGCGCCACCAGGGGAGCCCAGGAAGTGCTTTTTCCTACCCAATGGAGTTTCAAATGCCCATTGGTTGGTTGACTTCAACACACCACAGACTGACCGTGGTAGAAGGGATGAGACTAGGGAGACACCAGAGTCTGCAGCTCTGAGGAGCCTCCAGTGCCTCCGCCAGGACAGCCATAGCTCTCTTGATCACACCTGGAGGAGAGTGATGGCCATGTAGAGGGAGAGGTAGGAGGTAAATGAGGAGGGAAAAGTGGGTCTCTGTCCTTAAGACTGCTGCCATTGATGAGTCTCCCTGCTGGTCTGGGGAGTGATGTGTGTCTTCCCAGCAGCCCCCAGGGCTGGGTTGGCCACATTCTCTCTGGTAATGACACTGGGGCATTAGCTTTCTATTTTTTAATAAACTAATTCTCATGCCCGTGCCTCCTTCCCTAGAATGTTTCCCTCTTAAAAACAGCATCCTTCCTTACCTAGACTGTCTGCACTTATGGAGGAAAAAAGAATACTTTTCTGTTTACCCTGTGGTTTGGGGGTCCTGCCCTCATATTCACAGGGTCAGGATCAAAAGTACAAACGGGGCTTCCCTGGTGGCGCCGTGGTTGGGAGTCCGCCTGCCGATGCGGGGGATGCGGGGTCGTGCCCCGGTCCGGGAAGATCCCACATGCTGCGGAGCGGCTGGGCCCGTGAGCCATGGCCGCTGAGCCTGCACGTCCAGAGCCTGTGCTCCGCAACGGGAGAGGCCACAACAGTGAGAGGCCCACGTACCACAAAACAAAAACAAAAACAAAAACCTACAAACAGAGGTCCATATACCATATGTCTAAATATTTAAAAGCTTAAGCCAACGAATGCTTACATGAAATATGTTCCAACTACATTCTTGACCTAGAAAGCTAGGCTCAGATTTAGGATGCATCATAGCCCTTAGTTCTGTCCACAACAGAACTAGGGGCTAACAATAGCTACCCTTTATCACAATTTTGGGCACAGTCTACCCTTTGGAGGATGGACAAGACAAAGATGCCAATGCAGATCCAATACAGTCAGTGTCTTTTGGGTGCGGAGTTCTGGGGTCTCTGAGATGCAGGCAGTGGTCTTAGAACCGGGGTCACACACAGTGAAAAGGGAAAGAGCCAGCAGAGGGCTAGAGTCAAATCTCTGACACAGGAGTCCAGAGCAGAGGATTCTCTTCCCCAAGCCTAAGGGCAGTACTGAGGCTGGAGGTGGGAGGCAGACAGGGACTCTTGTACATTAGTACAAAAAATTGTCACCACACAGCAGAGAAAATGCAGAGAATACAACCCAGTGGAAAACTCACACATACACTACTCAGGTCAGAGAGTTACAAGTTGCAGTCTCGGGAACTTTCCACACAAACAAACAGGCCTCTGGTATTTTCAGCTGATACTGGAAAGAATTCAAGTCCTTCACACAGGGCAATTGGAAAAATCTCTATACATAAAAAATGTACTTGGTGTCAACTGCATAAATAAGAATTCGGGCCTTCCTGAGGCTTTTACTAAAGCCCCTGAAGCAAGATGCCGACTCCCAGGACAACCAGCTTAAGATACAGAGAAAAGAATTATTGCCAGAATCTAGAAAAAGAAGAATCCAGACCATCCTAGGTCAGAAATTATGTTCTTGGTTACAGATCTATGATATATCCTCATGGTTCACTGAACAGCAAAATGTACATAGTTCTTTCAGGGTCAGGGCACGATGACCCTGAATATATCCTGTTGTTATCTATATGAATTCTCTAAGTCATATTATTTATAGATATTTACACCAGCTCAGGAGAACCAATTGTGCCCTCTCTTCCCATCCCTGCCTGCAGTGACTTCAGGGTGGTTGCTTGAAATTGGCATTGGTGAGGGTATTTTTTTAACACCATAGAAAGCCACAAACGCTATAAATCAGAGCTGTCTTCCCCTGGAGAGCCTTTTGTTATGAATTTACCAGCACACAATTGTACGTAGGCCCAAAGTGGGCAAAAATATCGGGTAAGTAGTTCTCTTCTTAATCATGCTAATTTCTGAGTAGGCTACCTATTTATGACACACAACCATAATTTACATACTTGTAGCTAAACTTTATTTCAAGATATAATTGTCCAAAAACACTTTAGATTTTGTTTTCAAAGTGTTATGAATCAGAAATATCCATATTTTAAAATTGTCAGGGTTATCTCCCAGATTATTTTATCCAAATGTGATTTGAAAAGAATAATTTATTGCACAAGAAGGTAATAAAAACTAGTTCCATGTTTGGGAAAAAGGAAAAAAAAGATTCTCCTGCACCTGGTCAGAAAGTGCTACTTAGCTTTTGAGAATAATTTTGAACGGCACAAAGGCATTCTCATGTTGATGGTCTTACTCTGGGGCTTGTTTTCTGAAACTGCCTAGAGCATCAAATCCAAAATAACAGGTGTGCGTGCATTTCCTATGGGAGTCTGTCATTCCTTTGGTTCCCCTCTCCTGTAAGAAATAAAAAAGTCGAGTTTCCTCCTTCGAGTCACGCTTCAACATGCCAAGGGCGGACATGGCACACCTGCTCCACCTTCGCCACACGTCACTCATCATCAGTGGGAAGAGAGGCATCGAGAGGGAAGAGCGTGAAGATGTTCGTCAGCCACCTGAAGAACTGGGCACGGCTTCCTCAGTTGTTTTCTATGTCTGAAGGCATAAAGTTACAAAATTTGGAAAGGTCAGAACTGCAGGGCAAACTAGCTGCGTAACTCCTTTACTGGGAATAAGGATGGAAGAGAGTGTTTACGGTTTGTCAGCTTTCAGCACAGTTTGGAGAATACTAAACACAGGTGCCATTACTCCAGCCTTGTTCTGATTTATTTGCAACATCTGTGGAGAAAACCACAGCCTAGAAAGAAATCACCTTGACAACTTCTTTTACTCAAAGAGCTGTTGTATTTTCTCAATGTTCTAGTCTAACACTCGCTCCAAAAACACATTTGTAGAGCTGAATTGGAAAGTTTTTCATTTGAATTGACTTTACCAGTTCTGACCTGGCTGGATAATTTGTCTCATGAAAAGTAAATATTTTGATTTCTAACAAAATTTTAAAGAATAAGTATCTTCTTTATTAATTTACTATGGTGGGCTTAATGATGGCCCCCAAAGATGTCCACATCCTAATCTCCAGAACCTGTGAATATGTGATGTTACATGGCTAAAGGGGCTTTACAGGTGTGACTCAGTTAAGATCTTGAGATGGGGAGAGCATTCTGAATTACCCAGGTGGGCACAATGTAGTTACAAGGGACCTTATAAGAGGGAGAGGAGAAAGCAGATGGGTTTGCTGTTGTGCTGCTGTCTTTGAAGGCTGGACAAGGGGTCTGGAGCCACGGAATATAAGTAGTCTCTGCAAGCTGGGAAAGCAGGGAAGTGAATTTGCCCATAAAGCTCCCAGAAGACATGCAGCCCTGTTGACACCTTGACTTCAGCCCAGTGGAAGACATTTTGGACTTCAAAGCTCCAGAACTGTAAGAAAATACATTTTTGCTGTTTTTAAACCACTAATTTGTTATAGCACTGGTAGGAAACTAATACTTTTACAGAGTAAAAGTTAAAACTCTGTTCAACTTTTTTGGGGGAATTTGTATCTGAAGCCCACAAAGTTAGAGACCGTACGATTATGTTTCACCACACACTGTTACTTGTCACAATTATATGCAAATAACTATCTAGATTTTATACTCAAGATACTTGTGATTCAACAACACTGTTTTTATTTTAAGGCTAAAGGATAATTTTTAGACTTAAGGAAAAACATACGATAGCATCAGTGGAGAGAAACATATTTGAAATACTAACACAGATTCAGCACTGCTGAAGCAGATTGGTTGCCAGTTAATTATGATAACTTGACTTTTTGATGAGTAAAATCTCACATTCTGTGGAAATGGAGTTTGGGTGTGTGCGTGCAGTTAGCTGGAGGGATAGAAGGAAGCAGAATAAACCATTTGAAGAAGGCTATCCAGAACTTCAAGGGAAGTCTATGTTTTATTCCTCACCTGATAGATGCCAAGGCTTGTGGCAGAGGGGAGTAACCCAACAGTCACTGGCTTATAAACTGAGTGAAGCTGAAAAGGCAGGACAGTGTCTTTAGGAAATCTGTTAAATGAGGCACAGTCCTACAAATGAACCATAAACCCAAAGAAGAATACAGGTTTTTAACCAGTTTTTCTCTGACCTAAGAAACCATGAGACAGAAAAAAAAATTCTATAAGGAAGAAGGCTGCCCTGGAGAGAAGCCAGAGTCAGCCAACTGGAGCAAAGCTTATTGTTACTGTTTTCATAAGGTGGATGGATGTGGATTCACCGGGTGAATGAGGAAGGAACAGTCAAAGGTGGTGATTCAGTTTGGAAGAAAGTATCTCTGATGTGTTCCCTTGCTGTGAAATAAGCAGAAATAAGATAACAGAATTAACTTAGGTCTTAGATGTTGGATTGCCATTTATGAAATCTGCTACCTTGATGGGATTTGAGGAAACCATTCAGATTTGGGGGTGGAGCAGCAGAACTTCTTATCCAGCAGTTCCTCTTTACTCAGCAAATAGAGGGCTGTGTAAAGGTCTCTGGATGCAAATCTGAGAGCTGTGTGATGAGCCAAGCACAACAGCAAATAGGTCCTGAACCCATTTGCACCTGAGGTGGAATTAGTGCGTGAGACCTTTGGAAAAAGCAGTACTTGCTGGCAGTTTCCAATGAATACCAAAAGCTAGGGACTCCTTTCTAGATGGATGGGATGAGGGTGTCCTGATGCCTTTTCTTCAAGGGTCTACATTAATTTTCTCTCAACTCAACTGCTCTCAACATATTCTAGTTTTACTTTGCAGCAGTGACCAGGGTTTTCTATCTCTTACTCCCATGACTACCTAGATGGCCTTGCTTTTAAAAATTGTGTCGCCTGTACTATGCCAGCGTCCTCATTCTGCTTCCCCACCCACTCAACTTAGACCCCAAAGGCATAGTTTGTAAACTGTGTTGTTTCACAGACCCCTTTAAAAATCTAATAAAAGATGTGTAACCCTCCCACTCCACCGAAACAGGAGACTATATATGCACATAATTATACACCAAATGCCACATATATTTGCAGGAGTTCATGAACTCCTGAAAGCCCATTTATGGAAACCCATGTAAAAAAAAAAAAAAAGAAAGAAAAAGGCCTTTGCCCTAAAGGATTGTTTCACCCTGTTTTAGGGTTGCTAAGAGCTTTAAAAAGTGAGAGAGGAGTGCAGTGATGCATGTGCCTTTTCAGATAGCTTGGATAGTTCCATGAGCTGTGGAAGAGTCAAAAAGCAAATAAACGTCAACAGTTCTGAATCCCAACGTTGTTTAATGACAACCTTCCCGTGTTGGCCAACTTGCTGCTTGACAACAATCCTGTTGACACTGTGGAAAAAGCTTTCCAGGTCCTCCCAGGTAAAAAACCCACTCCTACCGATCACCTGGCTGCCCAGCTGAACTCTTTAATACACACAGAATTCATGATGGTGAGTCATTCCTTGCCAAATGCACCTTGACATAGCATAGACTTTACTTTTTCCTGAGATCTTTTCATATACTAATCCCAGCAAAGATAATTATAAGAAGGCATCAATTTTAAGCAAAACTGTATAACAAGTAAAATGTATTGTTTCCATATTTGTGAAAAGTGTAAATGTCTAACTTTTCTGAAGCATTCTAGTTCCTATTGCTCTAATGCCTAGCATGTGACTTTTGGACAGGTGAAAAGATGTTGTTTAGCTTATTTCATTTGCTGGTGAAGTTAAGTCTCACCAATTTATGTGAAATTCAGTGTGTTACTGGGAACAGGGAGGTAAAATTGACAAAAGTTATAACATTCATCAATTCATTATAAACAAATGGGAGAAGTGGTAGGTTTCCTGAGGAAGAAAAACAGTAAGAGTCGAGGGAAGCAGAACTTTTGATGTAGAAAAGACAATTGTGGAGTGAACGGCAGATAAACAGCATTGTGCCCTTGCTGGCTCCACAGCAAAAGTAACTTGATCACTGCACAACTTGGCAAGAAGCCTCAGGCAGGAGCAGAGAAGTATCCCAGGCAAGCAGGGGGTGGGGCGTGGAAGTTGTTAGATGGGCTAACCAAGCCCTTCCCTAACAGCCAGGAAGGAAACAGATTACCTATGGCTGTGACTAAGGAACCTATGGCCAACAAGACCAGTTGCCTGCATAGAATTCTGCCAAGAAGTCTAATAGCTTCAGCTTTCACAGTGGTTTTACTCAAGTTTGGAAACAGGTGGGAATATCTGAGGGGGAAAAGTCAAGAGGCAGTTTTAACTTTAAACACTAAATGAAGATAAAGATTTCCCCAGTGGTGGGGAGGGATAAATTAGGAGTTTGGGATTAACATATACATACTACAGTATATAAAATAGATAACCAACAAGGACCTACTGTATAGCACAGGGAACTCTACTCAGTATTCTGTAATAGCCTATATGGGAAAAGAATCTGAAAAAGAATAGATATATGTATATGTATAACTGAATCAACTTTGCTGTATACGTGAAACTAACACAACATTGTAAGTCAACTATACTCCAGTATAAAATAAAAATTTTTTTAAAAGATTTCCCCAAATCAAAAGTGATTAAATTACTAGAAACCACCTTAAATGCTAGAGATCAGATTGGAGGTAGACAGATCAGCTAGGACAGGGTTTCTGGTTTAAGATAAGAGGAGCCTGAGTTGGAATTGTAGTATGAAATTCTTGAGGACCAGCATGTTAGATATAATTTAATCCCTTTCATGCTCCCATTTTACATATGAGGGTGTTCACAGAGCATCTGTGTCACTATATGATTCTACCTAAGGTACTATAGTTAGTGGAAAACCTAATAGGCTCCAGAGCCCCTGAGGACGAGTTCAGGGACCCTAGAAATAAGGAATTGGATGCAAGAGATACTACAGTGGAAAACCAATTATAGATTAATAACAACTGAAGAAGTCACAAATTAGTGAGAAAGCATCAAATTTAACCAGGTGTTAGCATGATTTAGAATACATTTTAGTGTTTTACTTCTTTAACTTCTTGGGTTAGGATTCTTATTTTTTAAAAAGCACACTCTAATCACTCTGTAACTATGCAGAAAGCCAAAAACAATAGTTAAGGGGTTTTACCATTATAAATGTCAAGAAAATGGAATGATCTACACTGTTCCTCTTATTTGAATAGAAAGTTCTTAGAAATGTCATTCAACAATTTGCCCATATGGTGAATGATTTAAAATGAAGACTTCTAATTATTTCTAGCCATAAATTGAGAACACATTTTAAGCTAGGCAAAATTATTAGATTCTATTAGTCACATGAACTTTATCTAAGAAGCTGAAGGTCTAAAAACCTGCAGTAAAAAAGGACACCTTGACTTTATTAATAGTGTTTTAAAACTCTAGTACAATCTTTACCAGAGAGTTATAATAACACACAAAAGTAGGGAAAAGACTTCTAAGAAGTCTTCCTCAGTTTATTAAGGAACTTCATCTACTGGAATTTATTTTATTATCATTATTACCGTTATCATTAGTATTACTTTTACTATTACTGAATTAGGAAAAATTGATCTTTCTAGGCATAGCCACAAAGTCTCTGTTCTATACACTCAAAATTCACCTTAAATTATCCCAGATGTCATTTACTTGAAATGTGTAGCAGTAAAACCCCTTCACTGAACTATTGTTTTTGGGATTCTTGATACAGAGTGAATAAGATATACTTTAAAAAATATGGATCTTAACTCAAGCTAAAGAACCATAAAATTAGTTTTAAATCATGCTAATACACAGTTATAATTTGGTGCCTTTTTTTTTTTGGCTGCATTGGGTCTTCGTTGCTGCACACGGGCTTTCTCTAGATGTGGCGAGCAGGGGCTACTCTCTGTTGTGGTGCGTGAGCTTCTCATTGTGGTGGCTTCTCTTGTTGCGCAGCATGGGCTCTAGGCGTGTGGCCTTCAGTAGTTGCAGCACGCGGGCTCAGTAGTTGCGGTGCGTGGGCCCTAGGGCATGTGGGCTTCAGTAGTTGTGGCACACAGGCTTAGTTGCTCCACAGCATGTGGGATCTTCCCGGACCAGGGATCAAACCTGTGTCCCCTGCTTTGGCAGGCGGATTCTTAACCACTACACCACCAGGGAAGTCCCTGGTGCTCTTTTCACTAATTTGTAGTTTCAGTTGTCCTTTAATCTACAATTGATTTTTCTTAGCCTTGGCTTAAGACACGGTGTATCTATTTGGCCACCTAACTGGTGATGGCAAGGCCATGATAGAATTTACTGGGGCCCAAAAGTTAAGCACCAATCAAGTGACTCCAAAGAGAATGTAGGAAAGAAGTGAACCCTATCTTTTTATTTACACAATTTTCTTTTTATAAGAAATTATTTAAAATTTATGACTATGTAGGTATTTCAATGATGAAAATAAACTAGATTAAAAATAAGCCAGGGGTGATACATGAAAGCATTTTGTCATAAAGAAGGAAATGTCTAAAGTAGTTTGGACTCCTCTGAAGAGAAATATGGTAAACAGCAAGTTCTATACCAATATAATTTGTATTACTATTAATCATCAAAGCCCATGTGATAAAACCTTATCCAAACACTAACCTCATAAGAGATGGAACATGCAGAAATATCAGTGGAATCTTCATAAGCTAGAATCTCAAGAAACTACAAGAGTATTTTCAGAAAAAGGCAAAGCATCCTCTATCACTTCTCTTTTAGAAATATCGTGAATAGAACATTCCGTAGAATTTGAAATGGGAAGCATAAAGAAGGTGTATTGTGGTGGTAAGGATGATGGCGGTGACTCTTTAAGGACCAGGCCTTGTTTCTTAGGCATGCAAAGGCAACAGCAATGACCAAGAAAGTGCTGAATTCATTCTGCCAGGATTTAGGAATAAACTGATGAAGTTCCAAGCAGAGTGACTCTGCATATCACTCCCATCTCTGGGAAACTGCCATAGCAGAGTTTCTCAATTATGTTTCCAGTTGAATTATCAGAAAGTGTTGCTCAGAGCACTAACTTACCCTTCAGAGAACTTCCATATTACTCATGGTATTTAGACAATTCTAATTCCAAACAATCCAGAGAAACCAGGAAGGAATCAGAGTTCACCCTTCAGTCACTGGTTCTTGGAACTTACTTGAGCCAACCTACACATGCCGATACCTTTTCTTTTGTTCCTTTATATTAATCTGCATTAATCCTTTAATCTTGAACAGATTGAGTCGTTAAAAATTAACACAAATATTTAGGATTTTTGTTTAATTTAGTTATTGAAATTATCAATTCCCAGCCTATGTGTTGTGTATACATTCTAGTCCTATACATCTCAAGCGCATTTGGGTCTTCTGCTCATGTGCCCGTGGCAGCTGCAGCTCCTGCAGTCCTCTGCCATCATGATACTTGATGGCAAACGGTCTAATTGCATGTATTTCCATTGTACCAATAGATTGAAAGAAAAGGGCAAAGCCACTCCGGATTGAAAAGGTAAACTTTAACAGAAGTCTCAGTAATTTTCAGGTATTAATAACTTTAACATCTTAACATATTAATTCCATTAATCTATGTATAGTATCTTCTTTAAAATTGAAGTATAGTTGATTTACAATGTTGTGTTAATTTCTGGTGTACAGCAAAGTGATTCAGTTGTACATATATATATTCTTTTTCATTATAGTTTATTACAAGATATTGAATATAGTTCCCTGTGCTATACAGTGGGACTTTGTTGTTTGCTTTATATATAGTAGTTTGCATCTGCTAATCCCAAACTCCTATTTGATCCCCCCATTCACCTGTGGTAACTATAAATTTGTTTTCTATGTCTGAGTCTGCTTCTGTTTCGCAGGTGAGTTCATTTGTATCATATTTTAGATTCCACATGTGACAGAAGATATTTGCCTTTCTCTATCTGACTTACTTCACTTAGTGTGATGATAATATAGTATGATAAGGATATAGTATCTTTTTATAATCACAAAAATTAAGAAATATCACAAATTCACAACATAATGTGAATTCTAGATTTGGATGGAGTGCTGTAATTGTTCAAACACACATCCACGAAGAAAATAGTTTGTTGAAAGGAGGGAGAAAAGAGAACTTCTATTTGATCTCTAATCAAGTTGCATCAATATAATCTTAAACATCCCTTTTGTCAGAAGACAATAATGTAATTAAGGGCACATGTCTTATGAAAAAATCAAACTATCCATTTTATACTTCTTTACGAAAATCCTTTGGGGTAGTCGAGAGAGGTCAGATGGAAGAGAGTAGTAGCCTGAATTGAGTATTCACTTATTCTTTCAGCCAGGGCTCAGTAAACGAAGAGGAAGGCAGTTGAAGGGAAGAGTTTCCTTTTCCTTTCTCAGACTTCAACCTGTAAATGTAAGACCAGTTTTTAGGTACCCACTTACCTAGACAAATATTTATGTCAATATACACACTGGTGTGTGTTTATGCTATTAGTGGTGGTAGGTGTTGAGAGGGGTAGTACAAAGGGCAGGCAGTGTGGAGCTAATGCCTACATAAGCTATAGGAGCATTTGGCCAGGTCCACTGAAATATAGCCAGCTCTTGATACGTTCGTTAGTTCATTCATTCGTTGCTTCCTTTTTAGATTTCTTCAATATTTAATTTATTTCCTTTAAAGTGTTTACTGAGAACCAATTATATTCTAAGCATGTCTCTTATCACAGCTATTTTCCTTTCAAATAGCTAACTAGCAAGCTAGAAAATAAGTTACTGTAATTCCATAGAGGAAATAATTCAAGTACACTGGAGCCCGCTTCACTAATATCAAAATGGTAACCTATTAAAAAAATAAAATGAGTACTGAAACAAAAATGCCATCTAAATTAGATATTCACCTGGGGGTCTGTTAGCCTTAAATAATTTAAGTCAGTGATTAAATTGTAGCAAATTGAAGAAACAAGCTTCTAGGCGGCAGCGGTGGCACCATGAAAGGGAATAAAATGAACAGGGTAATTAGTCTACCTTTACATTGAAACTGTATCTAAAAGCAAGCCTGTCTTCTTAGACACCTTTCCTTTGTCTCCATGAAATTAGACAGGATCTTTAATGAAGTTCTGAATCTCTGTTCCTATTCAAACTGGGAGCTCAAATTTGAAATTTACATGTCGGCAGCTGACAAATACTTCCAAAAGAAATCCCGATATATTTTCTCTTGTGAAGTCAGTTCCCTTTAAGAGACCAGAATTATCCTTTATGTGTACGTATAATACATACCAAAAAACTTGATAGAAAAATAAATCTTTTATCCAGAGATGACTGACCCTTCTTTGTGAGAAGTAGACTGCAGAGTGCTATCTCTGAATTTTGCTCAGGGGACTGTGACGGTATCTGAGCATGCATGGGTACTCTTCCTACCTATATCCCAGCCCAGTACTACTGGAGTATCCCAGGCAACAGTTGAGGTGCGCCATCATTTTCAATCTAAGTGGAATGGATTTGAACCTTATCCCACAAGTGATGAGAGCCCCACATTGCTCATAGTTGTTCTAGAAATTCCGGTGGGGAAAAGGAGGGAGAGGGTAAAAGGATGGTGTGTGCTTTTTTTTTTTGCAGGGGGTCAGTGCTAGCTCTGAACTACTTGTAAACTTGTCATGTTCTTCCCAAGAATTGTGCCTGTACTGTACCACATCACCCCTGAGGCAGTACTTTCTCCTTGATTTCTCCCCTAAAATACCACACTAGTTATGTGAGTGTATAGAACATTGTATTAAAAGTTTGGGGATAACAAGGGAATTGATGTAGTTAGCCTTATAGTGACTCTTCAAAGCTTTCCTCCAATTTCTATTCCCTCACTTTATTATGCACAGCAGTTAACACACCCTCCACCCTTGTATAACCAAAGACTCTCAGTGTGTCAGCCTAAACAATGGGCCATTGACTCCTCTTTCCCTCTAGCAGCACCACAGAGATGCATTGAGATTCTAGACTTTCCTTTATTCACCCCCTCCATTAGACCCTCCAGGGAAGGCAATAGCGTTGATAGATCTCTACTGATAAGAGTTTCGTCACCCTGCATATGAGCCAAAGTAGCTATAGTTGGGTTTTAAATAACCATTTGCTTTTTCTTCATTATACTACATGGTCCTTGGTGTTACAGATTTCACTTTTTCTGCCACAGGATCACAGGCAAAATCCTCTCCATATCAACTGGTTTGTGGACCAGCTGTGGTTTGCCCATAATCTCAAGATCCAAACCCTTACTGGTCATGCCAAGACACTCTGATTAGGAAAGGGAAAGAAACTTAGAATTTCTTGAGTATCTACTCTGTGCCCAGCGTGGTAGATCTACATTCACAAGGACTGAGCAAACAGGTACTAGTATTCCCAATCTTATAGATAAGGAGGTTGAGATCAGAGAAATAACTCTCATAAAAATCACATGGGTATTGGAGGCAGGGCCAGAGACTGGACCCAGATCTTCCAGCCAGCAAAGCTATGTGCCCTTTCATCATATTGCAGTGCTGGGAAAAAGATGTTAAACTGTATTTTACAGTATTTGACACTCCCATCCCCACCCCTGGGGACCTTTGTTTCTGAGACTTTCTCCAACAGCTTCTCAGATTCTCCCAGCAGGTGATAGGGGCAAATAGCCTCATGAGTCCAAAAGAGCACTTCCCTATGCCAAGCAGAGGGAAATTCAGGCCTTAATTTCAGGGGCCAATAAGTAACTACTGAAATAAACTGGAAACTAAAATTTTGGTTTGATGATAGGTTTGGAGGAGGTGAGCGGATTATTGTTTGGAGACAGAGGGCATGATCTGGTGGTAAATGTGTACACACATGTGTTTGTATACAAGTGGATACAGACATTTCCCACTTTTACTGCCTGCCTTTAGAAAACCACTTAACCAAGAATGGAGAAATGTACCATTGTAGCCACCCTACTTTGTGTGTGTGTTGTAGTAAAATATATAAACATAAAAATGGTTAAAAAGGTAAATTTTAAGTGTATAATTCAGTATCATTAAGTATATTCACACTGTTGTATAACCATCACCATTAGCTAGCCAGGATTTTATTATTCCAAACTCCTTACCCATTAAACAGTAACTCTCCATTCCTCCCATCCACCCTTCAGCCCTTGGTCGCCACTATTATACTTCTTATCTCTGTGAATTAGACTGTTCTAGGTACCAGCATGTAAATGGAATCATACAATATTTGTTCTTTTGTGTTAGGCTTGTCTTCAAGGTGTGCCCTGCTAATCTGATTAAGCTAGTAAGGGTAGTTCTCTGCTGCCACTGAAGAGTGGCAACAACTTCTCTGGGGTGAAATGCTTGGTTTGATCATGTCTAGGGATACCTAAGATAGAGGAACTTGATAAATACACAGATTAACCAAGCAAGAATAATGTCTGTGTTCATATACACTGGCACTTGAGCAGATCAGCAAATTCCAAAATGACAAAAGGAAAGCTTTATGTATGCATTCTGCATACGTACGTAGCAATATTTTGACACTAGGAATGAGTATCAAATTTCTGTTCATTAGTTTAGGAAGGTTTACCAAGTTCCTACTGTATTAAAGATATCAAGAGAATGAGATAAAGATCCTGTTCTCAGTAAAAACAATGTGAAAATTGTTTATGCCTATCATCAGCCATTATTATGAACATCACTCTGAAATATTATATACAATAAGATAACTAAAGGGTTAAAAATTGTGGCTTTATTTCCCTACAAATAATATTGTTGGGAAGAAAGTCATTCCTACTAAAGGGAAGGCGTTGTGGTTTAATATCATGGAGCATATATTAAGAACAATATAATTCTGGCAAAATAATGCTCAGAACTCAGTTAACAAAACAAACTGGACAGCTGTAAAAAGCTAAAATATTACATTTCATCAATTCTAAGACCCACATTTTTCTCCTTTTAGATCTCTCAAACTGAAAGGCATCTTACAATCTATAGATGGAATTGGGTAAATTGAATAAAATAAAAGTGTCTTCATTTCTTTCCTGAGATTGTTTGCCTTTCCTTTAAGGAAAGGTTTGTTTGATTTGTGTGTGTGTGTGTGTGTGTGTGTGTGTGTGTGTGTGTGTGCGCGCGCGCACGCGCGCGCGTGCGCTTTAAGAACTTGTTTGACTCTTCCAATTTCTAGTGTTGATAATTATACAAGCTTAGAATTTAAATGGCACAAAACTCTGACCTTTGTTTTTTATTCTCTGTTCTGACTGTCACTGGGGAGTGCAGAAGCTGAAGCAGATACAAGGTCTGAAATTGGTGATACATAACCTGAGCGTTCTCTGTGCAAGACTCTGTAACGTATCTAGCTGTGTTTGAATCGTGCCTCTTCCACTTATCTAGCTTTGTGAGCTGACAGGTTACTAAACCTCTCTGTGCCTCGGTCTCCTCACAAAAGGTGTCTACCTCATAGCATTGTGAGACTTGAGTTTAATGTAAGTAAAGCACCTAGAATAATGCCTGGCACATACTAACCACTCTCCACTGTTAGCTGTTAACCCTTGAGCCTCACTTCCTGGATGTTCTCTCTAGGCTCATGTGTTTAACTACAACCCTTATTTGGGACAATTCCCAAAATTATGTCTTCAGTGTGGGCCTTCCCTCTGAACTCCCAAAGTTTATATCCAACTGTTTACTCCACTAGGATATCTAAAGGTATCTCAAAATTAACAGGTTGACAGAAGAACTCAACTTTTTGACTTTCATCAAATTGTCTCTTCAACTTTCTTAAACCACCCTCTTGATCTATCACATCCCTTATCCCAGCTTTCAGCAAAGCCTGTCCCTTCAGCATTCAAGGTATGTCCAGATTTGACCATTTCTCATGACCTCCCCTGCATTTATTTCTGGTTCAAACTATCAACTCTTCCTTGAACAACTGAAGAAGGTTCCCATTAATTTCTCAGCTTCCTTCCTCCTTGCTTCCTGTATTTTATCCAGAGTGGTTCCTTTAAGTTGTGACCCATTATCATGTTACTCCTTTGCTGAAGACCCTCCAATCATTTCCCATTTCACTCAGTAAAGTCCTAGCACAGCTTTTCAGGTGATCCCTTATTTGGCTCGACTACCCCTTGCATCACCTCTTTTCCCTCTTCTCTGCTCCAACCACTCATGTCTTCAAATGGCTCATGTAGCATCCTGCTCTTGCTAGTCTCTTTCCACAAATATCAGGATGGCTCGCCCTACCTTTCAGGTCTCTCATCAAATAGGCCTTCCTTCCCTGTCCACCATGTAGAAACAGCATCCATTTCCCTCCTCACTGCATACTTTTTCTACTTTACTTTTCTTCCTTGTACTTATCACTACACAACATATTATCTATTTGCCTTTCTCCTTGAGATCAGAGATTTTTCATTCAGGCTGTACCCCAAGGGCCCAGAATAGTGTTTGGCACATACTAGGGGCTCAGTAAACATTGAATAAATGAATAAAATAATGTGTCATTTTCTAAGGATGACTTTGTTGGGACCCTCATTTGAGTGATTGGATTTCCCACTGCAAATGGATTTGCATTTATCTTACCGGTCTGTGAAAGATTGGGTTAAAAGGGGCTTTTTTTTTTCTATCCTATTTCCCCCCCCCCCCGAGATTTGGACACTTACTCATTTGTTCAGAGCCAATCAGTGTCAGCCTTTAGTCTGCCAATGTGGTTGCTGAGTGATGAGGCATTTCATCCCTCTGGGAGCTTAAAGTACCACCTGTGCAGCATGTACAGTTGCAGCTGGCTATGAGCAAAACTCTGAGATTGATCAAGTCAGAATCTCCTAGTAGGGAGCATAGGCAAGGAATGTTCAGACTCTGGGTCAGCTCACGAAGGGTCTTTCAAGTCCTCTCTTCACTTGTATAGATTTTTAGTGCTCATGAAAGCAAGGCACCCCAGAGAGTTGGCTGTAGTCTAATACACTGAAAGATCCCCACAGAGCTCCAACCACAGCTCTGCAGAGAGAGATCTGGGTCTCTCTGGTGACTAAACTCATCATATACTTTTATAACTTAATTTCTAATAAAATATTATTTGAACCAAGAGAAAAGTCCCTTGTGGATTTTACTTTTAGAGCTGGAGCAGTAAAGAACTTGGCTTTTTCTCATTAAGATGACTTTTCTTTTCATGCTGTAGAGCTAATATAATGATTGCTTAACAATGTGGTAGTCTTACTCTGCTTGGCTACTGTAACACTATACCAAAGACTGGATGATTTAAACAAGGGAAGCTTATTTCTCACAGTTCTGGAGACTGGGTAGTCCAAGCTCAAGGTGCTCACAGATTTGCTCCTGGTGAGAGCTCACTTCCTGGCTGTGGATAGCTAACTTCTGGTGGTGTTCTCCTATGGCTTTTCCTCTGATGCAAGTTTCTGGAGAGAGAGAGAGAGAGAAAAGGGGGAGGGGGGAGACCTATCTTTCTCTTCTTACAAGAGCACTAATTTCATCATGAGGGCCTGACACGCATGACCAAATCTAAACCTAATTATCTCCCAAAGGCCCACACCTCCAAATATCATCACATTGGGGGTTAGGGCTTCAATATCTGACATTCAGTCCAAAACAGTGGTTTGCAGTCAGAGTGACCTGGATTCAAATCTTGGTTGAGATAATTACTGGGTGCATTTAGGCAAACTACTCAACTTTTCTAAGACTCAGTTTTTTAAATCTGTAAAATGGACCGTCAGCTACCTCACTGAAGTCCTACGGCAAATTCTGCCATCTCTATAGAGCAAATATTTAGATGGTAGCTGTCATTATTATCTTTTAAATGCCTCCCTTTACCTTATGTAATTACTGAAAATATTTAGAGGAGTATTCTACTTATAATGATATATGGCAATTTTTATTTCTGACAATGCATTTTACATTTTAATACATATCTCCCCAATGCAGAATAGCTTTATAGGTTCTTGAGCTCTTACTAAGCTGTCAATTTTCATATTATGTATGAAATGTATCAAGTATTATTTTACAATCGTAAAATGAAAAGTATTAGATTGCAAAAATTTTACACTTCAATACTATAGCTTGCTTTTAATCTAATATGAAAGTAGAAAGTAAATGTGTTCTGATAAATATGTATACATATATATTTTATTTATGTGAAGTACCTAGCTAAGTTCTAGGCATATAGTAGATGTTTAAGAAATGTTAACTTCCCTTCACCCCAATACCTACATAAAGTTTAACACAAGTTTTATATAGGAACCCATGACCAAAATGTTAGCATTTTAATTTTTTAAATGTTAGTTTCTATTTTAAACATTTTTTAATATTACCATTTTTTCATCTGCCTGACTTCCACAATTTCTAATGCAGGCAATAAGAGCTGTGAAAATTCTGTTGTCCAGACTGATCCCCTTAAATTGTTAATCATTGTTATGCCATTCTTTTGCTAAAATGTTCACTGCCAGACTCAGTCATTTATTAATTGAGCCAAAACTTATGAAGAGCCTGCTGTGTACCAGGCACTGCGTTAAGCGGTGGGTATATAGAGGTGAATAAGACAGGTAAGGTCTTTCCCCTGAAGCAAATTAAAGTCTAGTGAGGAATGACAGATAATAAGCAAACTTTAAGATTTTCAAGCATACTAGAAAAAGCCAAAGAATAATGAACAAGGGTAGTATATTCCTTTCTATAGCTGGTCAGGGGAGGTCTCCTGGAGGTAGTGTCATTTGAGCTGAAACCTGAAATTTGAAGTAACCAGCCAAGTAAAAAGCCAATGAAGAGCAATGCATTGAGAGGGGAAAGCAAACCCAAGGCCCCCAAGGCAGATAAGAGTTTAGCACCTTAAAAAACCAGTGAGTAGACCACTGCGAACATAACAAGTAAGTGAATCTGGAAGGAGATGATGGTGAAGTAGGCAGGGGCCAGATCAGATGATGTTATGCAGTACAAAGGAAAATGTTTAGATTTTATCCCGAATTCAATCAGAAGCCAAAGAAGGATTTTAAGGAGGGGAGTGACATAATTTTACTACATATGAAAATGACACACTTGGCAATTGTGAGCTGAATCTGCTGCAGAGGGGAACAAAAGTGAAAGCTAGGAGCCCAGGCTGGTGGCTATTTCCATAATCCAGGCTAGATGTAATGGTGGTTTAGATGAAGGTGGTGGTAGTAGAAAGAAGGAGTAAGGGAGAGATCAGACTCTTAGATTTTAAACTTGAGCACGTGAGAAAAATTACTGGAGGGGGGAATCTCAGCACAGGGTTTGACAAGATGGGGAGTTATCAGGAGTTCTGTTTTTGATATGTTAAACTTGACATGTTTATAATATACAAGTAGAAATGTCAAATGTTGTTGGATATGGGTCAAGGATAAAGACATATATTTAGGAGCTGTTGGCATCTAGGTGGTACGTAAATTCACTGGGCTAGGAGAAAGTATAGCTAGAAAAGTAGGCACTTGATCAAGCTCTGTAGCACTCCAACATTTAGAGGTCTCATAAGAAGGAAATAGGAAAGAAGAATAGAGACAGAGCACTCAGAAGTAGGAGAAAAAAACAACACAAGAATGTGTTGTTGAATAATATCAATGATTGCTAGTAATTCCTGTGCCAAATACTGTTTTAATTGCCTTAAAATAACTTAATCCTCATAATTTCAAGAGGTAGGTACTATTATTACCCCATTCTACAGGTACAAAAACCAAGGCACAGTGAGTTAACCAATTTGCCTGTTTACACAGCTCATAAGTGGCAGATCTAGGAGTCAAAGCTATCTAATTCCAAAGCCAATATTCTTAGTTAGGACCTGATATTAGCTCTCTAATTTGTAAATGAAAAGTTGCTTTTTTTAAATCCCCTTAAATATCAAATCTCCCTGAGACAAAATAAGATGACAGGAAAATATCCATTGGGCTTGGAATGTGGAGATAGATTGCTTCAATGGAGAAAACTTTTCAAGTGGAACATTGGTAATAGAAGACAGATAGATGGGAGTTAACGAGTAAGCAGGAAGTAGGCAGTAGAAACCACAGTGTTAGATGGCTCTTGTGCAAAGTTCTGTTGCAGAATGAAACAAAGAAATGGGGCTGCAGCTAAAGAGGGATTTGGGACTCAAGGGATGTGTGCTGGTTAGGTCATCTGAGAAGCAGACCATAATATGGAGATAGAAGTACAAGAGATTAATTGGGATAATGCCTTTCAAGGATAATGAAGAGGGAGCAGGAGTAGGCAGTGAAAGCCTTGAAATAATACAGAGGTTTGAGACCTGTGAGAGGAGAGGAGGAAGGGAAGGAGGATTAGGTCAGAACAGACTACTGTGCAGCTCTGAGAATGTCTCAGGGAGCCGTGTCATAGATTGCCTGTAGAGGAGCCCTTCATGAGGCAGAATGGCCAGGATTTAGGAGCCTTGCCATGGTCAGTCATTGGCTAGGGTTATCTAGGAAAAACCTTGCCTTGGCTTAAATGCCGCAGTGGATGCTAAAGGTGCTTAGCTCCTTGAAGCTGATCAGCAAGGCCTGTCTTAAGGCAGACCTGAGTGTTTGTCTCCAAAGCCATCCCAGGAGGGTTGTTTTGTATATTGGCTTTATACACTGATGAGAATCAAGGTAAAACAGAGAACACAATTACTTAAAATTCACAAAAGCTAGCACAGGACTTAACTTTGCCTCTAACACCATTTTAGGCAAAAAAATTTCCCATTTCCCATTAAGCGTTCATTTAAATGGTCCCAACAAAAGTATTATGTAAAAATCATTATCTTAGGAACTTATCTTATTGAATATCAAGTCTGGACACTTCAACTCCTACAACTCAATAGAATAAAAATCTCATTTTAAAAAACAGGCAAAGGACTTGAGTAGACATTTCTCCAAAGAGGACATAAATGGCCAACAGGTATATGATAATGAGTTCAATATCACTAGTCACCAGGGGCCTGCAAATCAAAACCACAATGAGACATCACCTCATACCTGTTAGGATGGCTATTATCAAAAAATAAAAGATAAGTGTTGGTGAGGATATGGAGAAATTGTAACCCTTTACACTGTTGGTGTACAAGAGTCAAGATGTAGAAACAAACTAAATGTCCATTAACAGATGAGTGGATAAAGAAAATTGTATGTGCATACCACAAGGAAAATTACTCAGCCTTAAAGAAGGAAATCAGGCCTTATGGGACAACACAGATGAACTCTGAGGATACAAAACAGGCCTCAACAAATTTAAGTGGGTACTTAATTTTATCTAAAGAGCTCAGAACACTTGGTAAATGTCATTAAAACCGTTTTCTTACTGTTGAATATGTCTGTGAAATGGTGATATAAAGATACAATTGCAAAGTCTGAGTGATAAGGTACTAAGGTGAATTGTGTAAAAGATCACATGTTTAGTGACCTGAAAACTATATTTTTAAAAATCTAGAAACCCTTTTTGGTACTGAGATGATAAAGCAATCAACAAACATGAGTCAAAAGTATTGGAAAACTTAACTATGCAAAACACTAATCTTGTTGCCTTCTTAACTGGATACAAAGTCAACTGCATAGGTTGCAAAAACGTTAGGGATTCATGCTGTGGTATGTTGTTTTCACTGGGCTGGAAGACTAAATGCCTTGATTGATGTTTTGAAAACATGCGCGTGCACGTGAAGGCGTGCACACACACACACACACACACACACACACACTGCAAAATTTAAAAACCCTCACAGATTACCAAAAAACAGAAGATTTTTCTATACTAGATCAGAGTACATACACATTTTTAAGTCAATACAGCACTTGTGGAACAATACTTTAATGTACTTTCCCTCAGAGTTAATAGGCTTCCTATTAGAAACAGAGTAATTCCTGAGATATCAGTTGCTTGGGGATTCTTGGTAAAATTACTCTAATAATCCGAGGCAGCATGAAGGCAATAATATAGTAGGCGTATAAAAATATTCACAGCTACTCTCTGTTCCCTGGGAATTTAGATGGGTAATTCCACATGGTTAACAGTACTTGTTACGTATGGTTGAGAATGATTCCAAGACAATAGAAATCACCAAGGAATAATAAGAGGGACTTAAAAATGAAGGGAACCTTGCCTTTCTGAAGAAAATAAAACTGCTGGCTATTTTGGCCAGTGGTTGCCAAGACCATGTCTTCTTCAAACCCACTTAGATGCTAATTTTGTTCAACAACAGACTACGGAAGAATTTAATTCATTTAACTACCTGTTTCGTAAGAAGACAGCAATGATCTCAGTGCAGACAACTGACTTCTTACTCTTGCTGGGGTGTAGATCGTTCAGCTACTCTAAGGCTATCTCTATGGGAATTACTATGAGTCGTTTTCACGGGGAGAGAGCAAGGATGAAAAATCCCGGAGTGTCATGGTTGCAGGCACATAACTGCTGCCCCCACACTCCTTAGAGAAAAACGACAGTGCACACAGCAGGAACAATATGTTCTCTCTACTGCTCTGTATTTGTGAGGGGATTTCCTTCCCGGAAGGGCAGGGTACTGGGCTTTATGTCAGCTCTAAGCAAGCCCATGAGGGCTTCCTTTACGTGAGGACTCAAGCAGTGAGATATAATAGGTCTCAGACTCATAAATTAGGAATAATAACTCTGCAGAGCAAAACTGACTTTGTGCACTCAGGCAATGGGATTAAGTTAATGCCACAAGCTCTACTCTTTGTGAAAGGTAAACTTCTGGCTGAAGAGGACAGCAATAATTATTCAAAATTCCTGAAGTAGGCCAACCATTTGTCCAGAGGGCAAAGAAATCCTGCTTAACTGGCTTCCACTCGAAACCAGTGTCAAGTTCCTAACCTTATGAACTCCCCAGAATGATATTAGGTGGCAAAGGAGGAGCCGTTCTCTTTAGCTTCTTTCTTCTTTTTCTCTCCTTTTCTAAAAATCAGAGCACACAATGTGGTTATGTTTATATTGGCACGGACGTATTGTTTCTCAGAGAATTGTCATATTTGATAATGGACTTCCATCCTTTATAAGCTGGAAGATATTTTTCTTTCTTTCTTAAAATGAGAGTGTTCCTTAAGGGAATTCTTTTCCTTAAAGTGGCTGGAGCTAGCAGATGAGCATGTACATTATTGTAGATGTACTGTCTCCCTTTAAGAAAACATTATTGTATTGTTAGTGATCTACTGCCTTTTTTTCTAAGTATTTTCTGAGTGGGGCTGGTGACAATTGGTCCAAGAACTGGAGAAAAGTGAGGAATGAGACGTGGCGGTCTAAAGTAGTGGCTCTTAAAATGTGAGATGTCACAGATCTCCTTGAAAATCGGATAAAAATTAGGAAGGTACACTCTTGGTAGAAAAAAAAAGTTTCTATGCTCACAAAAATTTATATAGAATCTCAGGAATTTCAGAACCCTCCTGGCAGGCATCAATGAACTCTCACCCCAAAGTTTATGAATATCAGCTGAGTCTTGTATAAAAAAAGGGATGGAAATGTTTACCCCTACCAAGTTGTAGAAGACTGTGAATACCCCACCATCCTTCAACTTAAGGCTAAAGTCTTTAGGTCATCCTAGTCAGCCCCACTGCTCTGAGCACTGCTATCAAGAAATACAGTTGGGTCATCATTGGCAATGACTGGATTCTTCATAAGTGCTGGATGTGAAACAAATGCTCTACCCTATCTTCCTCTAAATGTTGAGTTCTTAAAACTTTAACCACAAACAGTGTGTTGCAAAACTCACTTGGAGCACTCAGGAGTTCACTTATGAGAAGACACACATGGTTTCAGAACTGGCTCTAGCTGAGTGACTTTGTAGTTGCCTATATGAAATGATCCGTCCATTTTAGCTTTGATCTTAGGGAAAATAGCCACATCTTGATACATTCTTCATAATAAGCAGCTTGGATAATACTCCTACTTCTGAATTAAAGGTTAAAAGTATCTGGAGAAAGAACTAACCTTTTTCTTCTTGAGACATTCCCTCCAGGGCAGGCCGAAGGTGTACTAGCAAAGAAGGAAAGCTTATAATTTTTCTCTCCATAGTATCCTGAGCTGTCAATTCAGCAGCTTTCACAAGAACTAAACCTACTTTACAAAAAAAAAAAAAAAAAAAAGGAGAGCTTGAAAGTGTTGTACCATTAGCTATTCTGATTCTAGTCCATGATGATAATTGGAAACTGCACTGCCTTGCCCCTTAAGTTATACAATCTGACTGTCACTAGGAGTGTCATTTGGGCTTTAAAGAGCCAGGGATAAGAAAAGTGGGCATCTGAAGTCTCCGTGGAAGGTACAGCAGCAAGTCAGAGTCTCTTGTGAAAGTTCTCCTGTTGGTTAGGTTGGGATATAGAAGGAAGATGTGTGTCCCTCCCCTGATATTTTAGAGCCTCAAGACAACTCAGTATATCATCATTCAAATACCCAGACTGCACTACCTTTACTTTGGGGGCACACAGCCATGATATGGGATGAAAAGTCACACTACACAGCAGTTATTGATAACAGTTAAATATAACACCAGGCGTTAAAACCTGGTACCTTCTTGCCATGATAAAGATTGTAACAAGAACAGGAAATGGCACGGCACAAATCCGTTTTCATGATAATGATCTCATGAATGTAAAGATCATAGGAAATGGAACAAATGTAACCCATTCCATTACCACTTTCAAACGGTAACCTCCTTGTCCTAGTCACATGCCCTACTTATGGTCCTGATTAAATCACAAAGGAAATCAAAAGGCTGATTGTGACACCGGGGTAGCAAAGCAGCCCCCATTTGTGTGTGTGCATATTTGTGTGTGCACACGTCTTTCCTTCTTTTGAACTCTGCTGCACTGTTACAGCTGATTCCCTAACTTTGACCTGAAGAAAGCAGGTCAGACACAGAAGAAACAAAGAAAACTAAAAACTAAGGAGTCAGCTGGGAATAGGCACTCTCCTTACCATCCTTTATCAAGATTAGGAAACCCTGACCTTCCCCTAAATAGAAGCCGTAAACAAAGAAGATGACTGGCTGCCTTTCTTCCTTCTAGCCCTCATAGCTCCTCAGCTTCTTAAGGAAAATGGAGCTTCTGTCTCATTATGTGTTCTCTTTGTCCTATCTAAAGAGGTTGCAACTTGATTAGGGCTCATGGAAAGTACAAAGAAAGGTCTCAGGAACACAAGGAAGCCAGAATTGGTTGAGGGCGATCAGGCCCATTCAGGGTTGCTGCTTCCATTCCTTCCTCTTTGACCTGGCCATGTTTCCCAGGAGGATCTGTTCTCCATGGAAAGCTCTTTAGGTAATGCAATGTGAAATCTATAATAAATCATCTCACCCCAAGATGACTGCTTCAGATATGAGGGGGTGTAGTGAGGAACGATGGCTGAGTTTGCCAAATAAATACTAGAGAAGATGAGAGCCAGATTGCCTGGAGTACTGTGCCCACACCCTTCCCCAACCAAATGTCACTCACTCCGCTCAGCTGGCTAGTAACTCCTTACATGGCATCCAAGTAGCTGCTTTATACATTTTCTTCCACTGGGGATTTGTCCAGGCAAGCAAGCCTGAATATACTTTACATTTCAGGCATCCTGAATGTCTGTCCCTTCCAGATGATATCCCAATTATCAAATGGCCCTGGTTGGTTAATGAGGAATGCAATAGTGTTCCTTGCCCTGGTTATATGTCGCTCGTTAAGGGATGTTGGGAGATTCCCAGATGATTTCACATCTTAAGATAGCAATTGGTAACTGCCTTATCAGACATCATGCAAAAAATTTTCTGTGGGTGCAGCAGTTTCCTTAGTGTCCTGTCTTGATTCCCAAAACAGATTACATTGGAATTATCTTTTCAAAGAAAAAGAAGCCCTAAGTTTCAAATGGTCTAAAATTTAAGAATGTTGTAAGCCCTGAAAAATAATCATTTGGGGACAGTACGGTGTCAGAAAAAGAATATATTGGAAAACTGCCTATGTAGTTTTGAATCTCTAGTTCCTTCCTAGGAGGTATTAACTGATTGTATATGATTGTGGTGAGTCACAATAATGTGTCCTGTTTACTTAAAATCATTCTATAATACTCTATTAAAAAGTGATGTGATTGGAATAACTAGAATCTAGGTCAGGTTATTGAATAGGCTTCCATCCTCCAATTTTTTTTTTAATTTTATTTATTATTTTTGGCTACGTTGGGAGTTTCTCTAGTTGTGGCGGGTTGGGTCTTTGTTGCCTTGTGTGGCCTTCTCATTGTGCTGGCTTCTCTTGTTGCGGAGCACAGGCTCTAGGTGCGCGGGCTTCAGTAGTTGTGGTGCATGGGCTCTAGGGCACAGGCTCAGTAGTTGTGGCGCACGGGCTTAGTTGCTCCGCAGCATGTAGGGTCTTCCCAGACCAGGGATAGAACCCGTGTCCCCTGCACTGACAGGTGGATTCTTAACCACTCTGCCACCAGGGAAGTCCCCCAATTTTTTTTTTTTTTTACTGTTTTTTTAAATTCTCTTTCACTATTCTATGGGAGACTTTGTGGTTGTTTACAAGGAGAGCTGAAGTGATAGCAGGATCTGGAGGCAGATCTCACTAGCTGTATAGCCTGGGGATAATCCCTTGGTATTTCTGAGCCTCAGTTCTTTCATTGGTAAGATGAAGAAATGGGTCAACTTGGTACTGAAGGTCCCTTATAGCTCTGAATTCAAAGAGACATTGGGTTTCTATGAAATTTAAACCAGTGACATACACATTCCCTGCATTTGTTGTTGATGTCGTTCTGTGAATTTTTGATGAACATCACCTTGAGGAGGGTGTTATCTTCTCTTTCCATGAATTTTAAGTCTGTCGCCTATTTCTTGCCTATCATTCTTTATCTTTACCACTGAGAGGTACTTTGTTGTTTCCAACAATATTTGTCTATTTGTTTCCACAGTATTTATTTTTAAGGAATAAAGACATGAGAATAGGAAACAAAATTATGAAGTGAGTTATATGCGAAGTTTGCAAGGCACAAAATGGACCTATGATGGAGACAAGGAGGAGGAAGGGTTTTTTTAGTTAGGACACTGCATGTAAAATCTCCAAAGTAACGGAATTATATTTTAAAGAACTACAGCTGACTAAATGAAGGAATGAGTTTGTATACATGAAGTTCTTGAGCTATATTTGGTGAGAAGGAGACTTTTGACTTTTGCTAAACCCTCAGACCTCAATTTTATTAAAAAAAAAATTATCTGGATGTATAATTAGAAAGAGAATGTTAGAAGTAATTTTCCAAATCAGAAGTATGAGCCAGACCCAACTTTCCTACTATAGATTAATGCCATCATACATAACCCTGAAACATGCCTAACCAGAACTACTCAACTGGCAGAGCTGCCACTATTCCCTGCTATCCACTCTGTCGCAGCACCCTCTTGGGTAACCCACGTCTGTTTCAAAGGCTTTCATGCTGTAGAACCAGAGATAAGAATTGTCTCAGGCTTGTGCAGACAATTAATCCTGACCACAGCAAGATGGCATTTCCCACCCCAGAAGTGGTATCAGCTGAAAAGGGAACTTTCTTTGATCTTATTCAGGGACTTCATGCCATTTAAAATTACCCCACTTCAGCATCCCATTTCCCAATTCCACGGTCATCTTGGTTGGTTGTTATTTGAACGTTTGAGTTCACCTTACTTGAAATTACTTCACACCTAGGCTAACTTACCAGGGATCCAAAGCACTCATCATGTGGTGTGCAGAGGATATAGAGACGGCCTTGTGTGCAAAGACAAACTGGTAACAAGACGGCATCTCTATCAGTAGCTTGTGACTAGCTGCCTCTCCATGAATCAAGTGATATTTTCTAATAAGACTTTAGACTTGTGGTTTTATCCTAAGTTGGGCTCTGGTGCCAAGATGTCTATGGCCAAGCTAATAAACTGGTGATCAAGCAGATGTGACTTTGTTACCAAAGATTAGAAAGACTATGGAAAAAGTAAACCAAACACTACAAGTGATGATACTACTACCTAGTACAGAAGCAACAATAAAAGCATACAAAAGAATACAGAAAAATGGGCTTCCCTAGTGACTCAGTGGTTGAGAGTCCGCCTGCCGATGCAGGGGACGCGGGTTCATGCCCCGGTCTGGGAGGATCCCACATGCCGCGGAGCGGCTGGGCCCGTGAGCCATGGCCACTGAGCCTGCGCGTCCGGAGCCTGTGCTCCGCAGCGGGAGAGGCCGCAACGGTGAGACGCCTGTGTACCACAAAAAAAAAAAAAAAAAAGAAAGAATACAGAAAAACAATTCTTCCAAAGATTGCATTTTCATTGCCCCCCTTGCCAATGCAGAGTGTCATATTCCTACACATCTGGTAATCCTTACCGGTCCTTTAGAAAGATGGGAGACAGAATTAATGAGGTAATTAGAGAGCTGTAGACAAATAAGAGAAGGCTAGTGTTTGAGATCTCAACTATAGATCTATGCACCTGGTTCTAGATCAACATATGTTTTATTTATGAATCACCTAAAATATGTTTGAGAGTTTGTTGCTTATATCCATGCATTTGTGCTATGGAGAGGAGCCTAAGGTATGTGTTATACGGCAGTCTCTACACTTGAGATAATCTAATGAAAGAGGAGTCAAATACATGTGATCGTGTTCATGTGTCTGTATGTAATATATCTCTAAACTCACTTTAGGTAAGGAAAAGGGTGCACTGGTCAAGTTGGAACCAAGTGTGCAATGTTCCCTCTGAAAATGGCCCAAGGGCTTCATTTGCCTTTACTAAAATGAGAAAAGCTTATGAATAAAGTGGATTTTGAGCTGAGTATTGAAAGTTTAGAAATGAGTGTAGATGAGAGTATGGCTAAAGGTTTATAGGCAGGTCATGAAGAAGCAAGTAGGACAGAAGTAGAGCAATAGCCAGGAATAATAATGGGAATGTTGACGGATGACCTCAAAACCCACTTCAGGCACTTAAGGGATTTTCAGAAAAGAATTATGTGATCCCAGCAATGGAAACCGACAGGAATAAAGACACAGACCTACTAGAGAATGGACTTGAGGTAGTAGCATTTAGATGAACATATCTGCAGGAAAAAAGGGTCTTGAATATTAGTGGTGGAGCAAGAAATGGTAGCTAAGACCAAAGATATTCAGAACCCAGATGAAAAATGCAACTAAAACAATATAGAATAACAAAATACAATACATAAAATAAACTGACATTATTAGGGAATTTGCTGGGGCCTGATATCCCTTAATTTTCTGGGAATAGGAAAAGACTGCTGCTAGGGTTCAAAGGCTGGCTTAGTCTACTTAACTAAATGAAATGTTCTACCCTTCTTTTTCCTCTTCTCCCCTGCACCTTTGGAAATGGATTTTATGCTGATTTTGCATAAAGTATAACATAAAAATTTATTTGGAATATAATCTTGTCTGTTTCAAGAGGGATTTCAATTTCTTATAATGCCTTAAGCTTATCATTAAATATTTTGACAGGGATGAGTGGGGAGAGTATGGAAGAATAATGCTGAACAATTATTGGGTATCTTCAATTCTGGTTACTATGCAGTGGACTTTCCATATGTTTTCCTATATATTCAATTATTTTTCATTATAGTTGTTTCAGTTCATATCTTTTTCTGTTTTAAATAAACTTTACTGCACATTATATATAATATTGTTCATCAGCTTAATTATTTGATGGAAGGAATGATTTAGGGAAAAAAACCAGTGTGAAGTAGCAGCCACGTGAGAATGAAGGTCTTAAGTAAAATTAAGGAATTGAAGGTTTGGGGGACAAGTTTAAAATTAAGATACATAGTTAGATAGCTAGATAGCAATTTTACTTTAAAAAAGGAAGAGGAAGAAAAGGATCCAGGAAAGGCAGAGTCTCATTCTGTTAGAACTAGCAAGTTCTGGAGACATTCATGGTTGGACTTTAGGAGAAATACCAAGACAAAGAAGCTAATATTTTGCATTATTTGCTATAGTTTTGAGGCATTACTGCAATAATTTTAATCTACTCCTGTTTCCATGGGGGTGATGAGCAAATTTTGTGGGTGATTAGGAATCTTGTGCAATATTAGCATAGATGCAAGATACTCTTAAGCAAGACTCATATTTCTGTACCTCATTGGAAAAGCTAGGCCTTTATCTTAAGATATCTTGACTGGGAGATTCATTAGTTATAAAAGAATTTTAACTTTGAATCCACAAACATGTATTGAGGAAATAGATGTTTAGGTCACTATGCACATTCCGAAAGGAGCATCATGTTGAAAGCCCTGAAGATGCATTTTCTTTAAGATGTTTCCCATTAAGATTGAAGATAGTTACTCCAGAAGAGAAATGCCAATGCATTAATAGCACTATGTTCTTTTTGTGGGGTCTGTCTATATACATAGGATCAGATAAAACAGTAATTCCGAGTCACATTAATCGGGTAAGAAATGTTTGCTGTCTTTCAAGTAATAGAACCACTGCTGCCAAGCACTATTAGGTGTTGCAGCTGAAAAATATGTACTGAATATATAAACTTCTGCCAAATATTGCATTTTATTCTGTCTTAATAAGTCATAGAGTAAATTGGAATTTCTAAAATTGCTAAGTGTAATTACCAAAAAAAAAAAGGAAAAATCATCTACTCTAGCTATATGATCTTCTGGTATTGTATTACTATTTGTAGAGTAGGTTTTCTATGCTGCCATTTTATATAACAGAATGAATAATATGGTAAAAGGTGTGTAAGCAGGAAATTCCCCTAAGGGAAGGCTGCAGAGGGATAGGTGTTTACCAAAGTATTCTACATGTGTATAAGAATCAATGGGACAAAAATACAAGGAAACTTTGTAGTTATTTCCTGTAACATCAAATGATATACTGTGTTGAGAATTACAGGGCATATTTACAACAACCAGTATAATTCAGCAAAAATAAATAGAAAACTTCAGAAAAATCCGATCAAGCATTATTAATGCTTAGCAGTTAGATGGACAGTCCTTTAAGTTTTCCTTACTAAAATGCATCTTACCACCTTTTCCATGATATTTCCCATGGCACTTTCAAGTTTAACTGAGCTTAAATATACCAAATATAAGCATATAATTCATGATTTGGAAATGTAGAGAAACAGATGTTCACAATTTGTGGAGGGAATAGAGTATCACTTGGCATCTGAGAAATGTTCTCCTTCAAGTATAGTTTCAAATCCATTACCTTGTTTGATTTTAACAGCATTCCTATGATACAGGTAAATTTGGCCTTTAGAAGTATTCACATTTTACTGTAGAAAACGAGCTTGCTACCTGCCCAAGGAGTCATGGAATTCCTATTCAGACAACTCTATCGCCTTGGTGTTCTTTCCAATAAAGCTTGCTGCCTTTCAGGACTAGAAACAGGATGGACTTAACAAAAAGTTGGAAATGACCCTGAAAAGGAGGAATTATTTTTAAAAGAGAGACAGACAAGTGGCTTGCCACTTGTGAAGATTATGCAGTTTTATAATCCTTCGGGTTGGTTTGGTCAGCGTTTGTAATCTAACCCCTGACTTATGCTTTGGAGAAATAACATTTCCTCTTACAGTATTTCTTATACATATTACATGCTTTCAAAACTGTTCTTTACCACACATCTCAAAGAGAAGCTTAAAAATATCTGAACTGCAATGGGTCATGATGCAAATTTCTACTGACCCCCATTCCTCATTCTTTTCCCCTAAAAGCACATTTTTTTTTAAATCGCTTCCAACCTGCAGGTGTATAACATTTGACAAAACGAGGTGAGGTGACTCTATTTGTGATTATCTCCTATTTCCTTCTTAGAAATATTGTCTATGTCTGCCATGACTTCTATGTGGCTGTGTCATGTGAACATATACCATCTTTTCTTAAAAAGTGATGGCCTTTATGCTAGTTAAGACAGATACTACTGTAAACTAGTCATTTTATATGAAGCTAAAGTTCACTTTTGTTCTTATTTCTCTAGAGGAAAAAGACTTGTTTATGAATCAAAATGTAATCTAAAAGATTTGTGAGAAAGTGGTATGTCTTACCAGTTTTTAAGAGATTTGTTCTATTTTTGGTTATGGGCAGGTCAGCTCCTCTAGTGAGAGTTACAGTAAAATTTTCAGTTGGCAACACTTGTTAGTTGTTTATAAAATATCAACTCATTGTTTGAAGTTCTAAAAACTATTGCTTCTTACATTGTTAAAAAAAAAAAACAAAAACCCAAATAACCCCAAGTTACTGCCTTACTGAATTTTTCTAAAATTTAAAGCAATCCAGACAAGTTAAGACTAAGCTAAACATAAACGAGTAAACTTTATAGTTGAGGTTCTAAACCTCCTTTCAAAATTGCTTCACGAGGGCTTCCCTGGTGGCGCAGTGGTTGAGAGTCCTCCTGCCGATGCAGGGGACATGGGTTCGTGCCCCGGTCCGGGAAGATCCCACATGCCGCGGAGCGGCTAGGCCTGTGATGCATGGCTGTTGAGTCTGCGTGTCCGGAGCCTGTGCTCCGCAACGTGAGAGGCCACAACAGTGAGAGGCCCATATACTGCCAAAAAAAAAAAAAAATTGCTTCACATAGTAAGACTTTAAATACAGTTGGCCCTCCGTACCCTTGGGCTCTGCATCCACGGATTCAACCGATCACAGCTCAAAAATATTCGGAAAAAAAAATCTGGAGAGTACCAACAAGCAAAACTTGAATTTGCTGTGTTCCAGCAACTATTTACAAAACATTTGCATGGTATTTACAACTACCTACATAGCATTTACATTGCATTAGGTATTATAACATATACGGGAGGATATGCCGTACGTTATATGCAAATACTATGCCATTTTATATAAGGGAATTGAGCATTGGATTTTGGTATTTGAGAGGGCTCCTGGAGCCAATACCCTGTGGCTACTGAGGGGTGACTGTACTTTAAGGATTAGTGGTGGTGATATTTTATATTTCTGTCACACCTCCAACATCATCTATTACAATTCTGGACAAATAATAGATGCTTTACAAATGTCTGATTGTTCAAAACAAATGCTTGTATCATCTATCTCTTCCTTGCCCTTTTACTGATTTCAGCCAAAGCACACTGATAGGAAGTTATTTCAATGTTTGTCAATTGAACATTTAAAGATTAAACACTGAGTTTAATAGGGAAGGAGGATGCTAGACCTGGCCAATAGGAATAAGTGATTAATTCTGAAATAATGAAAGGGTGCAGGAGTAGCCGAAACAGTCAGTTTTATGCTTGCGAGGAAATGATGAGTGGGAAATTTGTGACACCTGACTAAAAATCAATGCTCGTGGAAGGTGATATAATAGCTTTAAGCTGGAAAAAAATAAGTACGGGGAAATCAAAGCTGACACGGTGAAACTGCACAGAAAGAAGTGGGTAGAATAATGACAATGTCAAGCAACTAATGGAGCTAATGAGGCATAACGCGATGGCACTAAAGATCTCATGTCCTCTGAAACAACTAGTTAATTTAGCTGACTAATTTCCTTACCTCTCCTACCAAATCTCTTAAGGACACCCTAGTGTGGTCCCCTTATATGATATTTTGTATCATTTCTCAGAATTTTCAAAACAATAATATTAGAAGGATACATTTCAAAAGAAGAAGTAAATGCTAAAAATAAGCATTTAACTTATTTATTAAAGTGGTGATTATCTAAATCCAAAACAAATCCCAGAGTTGTTTTTCTGTATGAGAGAACATGAAGGAAAGAGAAACGAAAGTAATATGTACACCTCCATTTTTTTCTGGCTCCAAGAGAAAAAAAGTTAAAATGAAATATTTGTGTTAAGAGAAGAAAGCTTAATACTAGATGTAAAAAGTCTATACTTATGCTACATTTACTTTATGTTAAATTATTCCCAATCTCCTGTTTGCTTCTAAGGAGACTCGTCAATAGCTTCCTGCACATTCCTCTGTCTTAGAAATAGTAAGAGAGGGTTGTAGAAGTGGGCTAAAAGAGAACACTAATTAAAAGGGGTTCCAGAGACATTTGGACTCAGCCGAGCAAACTCCTTAAAATTGTAGGAGAGATATTGTCTTCAAGGTAGCAGTCAGTGCCTTTCTCTGACTTAACTTGTCTTGGATAGGCTTCTCTGTTGGCGAGTGAAAGGGTCTCAAACAGCAAGAGATGTTTTATCTTGGTTAAGCTGACAATTTGTCCTACTTAAGCAAATGATGCAAATTTCCTTGCAAAGCTCATTGCTCATTAGCTCATAATTAGCGTAATAAATCTGTAATCACCAAACACATCCATGAAAACATCATAGTGCTGTAAAAGTGAAAGTGAGCTTATCCTATCCTGAAGGAACTAGTAGAGAATTTGCGGAAACCTATTCAAATTCTGAATGCAAAGCTACATGAAATTGTTATAAATTTAACCCCTAGGAAGAAGAGAAGGAAACATTCTGGATGGTGTGAAATCACCTTAACAGTCCATGTGAAAACTGAAAGCTTTAATTGAATTTCTTTAAAATATTTTAGAATTATAAGTATTCTTTATGTTATGCATTATTTTTAAGTGGGTGTTTCACACACATTTTCATTCACGAACATTTTTGCAAGTAAGCACTTACTTTGCTGCTGGCGGAAACCAGTGGCCTGAAGGTACCAAGCAATTAGTCAAAATTCACATAGTGAGTCAAAATATCGAGTCAAGAAAAAAGCCCAGTAGAGGACTCAGCAAAGCACAAAGCCCACACTCCACGCTTAATATACAGAATCCTGGGGTGGATGGATAACTTGAACTACTCCTGAGACAAGGGAGAATTGTGAAGGCACGAGAAATCAAGCAATTCTGCTTTCTTTTATGTTTAACAGAAAAATGCTAATTCTATGCTGGTTCCTTGTATACTTATAATACATCTTTCATTCTGCATTGCTTGCAAATTATTTACAACCGTCGGTTTGCAGTTTGTTTACAAATATGACCCCTCCTCCCTCAAAGCTCATATTAACTAATGTCAGTCCAGATCATGCCTGTACATGCTATGGATCTTCTGTTTACTTCTGAGCTCCACCCAACTTGTTCATTTTCCTCATCACTCAAGATTTAGAAAATGTTGATTCATGTCAGTACCATACCATGTAGACTGACTAAAACTAACTTCAGAATTAGGGTAGACATGTCTTCTTTATAGAAGTACATGGAATTGCCCTTAGACTCCATGTGTTTGTCCTAATCCATGTGACACTTAAATTAACAGAACTGAATTTCTTTGTAGTTTATGTTACTACTGAGAATATGTTCCTTCTTGCTCAAAAAGTGGTATGTTGAGACCCTAAATTGTTCCAGTCTTAGCAGAGGAGAGGCAGGATGAACTTTCCCGTGGTCTATTTACTCCTCTGAAGGGGAAACGTTTCTTCAATTATCCATTTGGATCTCTTTTAGGACTAAAATGCAGACTTTTAGCTAAGATGAAACTATTAGAAATTTAGAAATTAGAAATACATGTCCTTTACTTGAAAAGAAAAGACAACAAAAAAAAGCCATATAAAGTGAATGTGACATCTATTTATATTTTATTCTTAGGAGGTAAGTTTCTGGAGACAAGACCACAGTGGAATCTTAGTGTATGCTAATAGGTAACCAGGAAGATGCTTATCATGTAACATTAGCTAAAAGACCAAATGTGCATGGTAGGCTCAAATATATTTTTATTTTGTATTTAACTCCTTAAAGGTCTTTAGTAGTCTGGCTGCAACTAAAAATATTTAGAATGATATACATAGGTATGAGAATTAAATCCAGTCATTGTGAATAAATCATATTGGAACTTAAATACTCCTCTAGGTTTTACCTTAAAAATTTAAATATTTCTTTGCTCCCTTCCCCTTTAAGTTATCAAAGACCTACATATCCACTATCCTATCCCTATATGGGGTATTTAACACTAATTTACATTTCACCAATATATTCAAACTTTGCTCCTTGGCCTTTTGGTGAAGTCAAAACTTGCTATAAAATATAAGACATTCATCTACTGCCTAGAAGTCTCTCAGAAAAACTCCATTTAATTATCAGTTTTTCAAACTAGCGGAAGTACTCTGACATTTTCCAAAAAGCAGCTGCAAGCAGCATTTCTCCTGGCAGACCTACAGGCCCCATCCAGTGTAAGGGGCTTTAGTCCAGATCACAGTCACCTCAACTAGAGTGTGAGGCACAACCAGTTTTTTCCAGAGCTAACATCAAGGAAGAGGGGAACTATGTTTAGATGCATTTAAATACTGAAGGCTGAATCATACAATAGAAACAAAAATAGAAAGGTGAGAGAAATGGTTGAGAATTTTTGTAGATTGCTAGGGGAAAAGAAAAGGAAAACAGGAAGAAAGAAAAACAAAGGGCAAATACAGAAGACATCAGATATTCTGAAGCTTCTAACTTTAGCACTTCATCAACATTCCATTTTACCCTCTCCTGGAGAGACCAATTTTTCTTCTTGGTCCATCCTTCCCACGTCTCAGAAGAGCATCCCTGAATTCCAAGGCCACATTCTGACAATACTCGTCTCTCATCCCTGTGTGTTGTCAGCACTGCTGCTTGAACAAAATGAGGGGCTAAATCCTCCCATTCCCAAATAGTCACCCCTATCTCAAGTTTTTTTTCCCTATATTTTCCTATGATTTATTGTGTATCATAAAAGGAGTAGATCCTGGGTCTTTTTTTTTTTTTGTACTAAATTTAGGTGTTTTACATTTATTGTGGGGAACCTGGACAATGAAGTAAAGAATAACCCCTTGGCTTCATGCAGATTCAATCAATGCCTCCTTTGGCTGCCTCTTTATTGTTATTTAAGACAGAAAATAGTAAATGCATGGAATCTTTTAGTTTATTAAACTAAAATAATTAAGTACACAAAACTTGTCTTTAGATGTCAACCCCAATTCTGTCTTTTCTCCTTTTGGGATCTCCACTAGAAAACTCTCAGCCCCCTCCTCCATTTACACTTTTCTATGAGCTGAACTATCTGTGTTTCTTTCTTCAGGGGTATTTACATTTTAACCCTTGCATCTAATTCTGGAATGGAAAACTTTGTTCCTAAGACATTTCAGTTATTACACCATGTTTTTACCTAAGAGACAGGCTCTGAAAGTTAACTTCCCTCATTAAGTTTAAGATGGAGGAGGTGGTGGTGGTGAGTGATTTTTTGCTCTTATCCCATGTCCTCTTCTGCACTGGAGGCCATGCAAGAGGCTGCAGCAATGGCAGCTGTTGCATACCATTTGCAGGAGACACAGATAATCATGGAACTCGGAGCTGGGTTGAAATTCTTCTAGTCAAAACCAAGACATGGCGAATAAGCAGGTTTTATTCTGCTTCTAAACTAGGCCTCACGTTGCTTCTGTCCTTGTCATGGTGCCCATACTCCCCCATATACTGAGGTGGCTGGGATATGTAGAATATTCATGTGTCCTACAAGGCTGGTGAGACATAGGTCACAAGCTGGTGCAAGGGGGAGAATTGTCTGTTTTATTTAGACCAATTCAGGAAAAACTGTTTATAGTCCACTTAAAATTTCAACATAAGAATAGCTTCATTTGGTCTTTTGTGAGGGTACATATATTCACTCAAACTTAGATTACCCATTAAATGTCAGTGAAAAAAACTGGAGCCACTTCTTATTTACTAACATGTTAAGGATTGTCATAATACAGGACAACATTCTAAACTGAATCCTAAATATAGGTCCTCTATCACTTGGAAAAGTCGGGAAGACTGAAAATCCGAGCCAGAAGTTGCTCATCACGGACCTGAAATCTAATCCTCTTTAGGTCATTCAAAAACCCAGAATAATTAATGTCAAAATTTCTATGAAGGAAGAATTAATTTCTTTGGGAGTGAGGACAGAGAGCTTCAAACTTGAGTCATAAGAAAAGAGCAGGAATTGAGGATGTGAACCAAACACTTTTAACATGAGGGCAAATGTCATGATTATCTAACTCAACCTCCCAGATTTTACTGACAAGGAACCAGATCAATTACATAACTTTTCAAGGCATTTAGTGGGAGTCAGTCAACTTCGGTTTGATAACTGACTCCCTCATTTTTCACTTGTGCGACATTAAGTATGTAACTTTACCATAGTTTTCTGTCTACAGAATTGGGATGATTTGATAGTATTGCCTCATAAGGCTGTTGCAAGGAACAAATGGATCTACTCATATATATAGACCACCAAATCAGTATATGTAACCAGTCTGCACTCAGTTATAAACTTTCCTCCATAACTCTCCTTTCACATGAGGGATTTTAATTTTTCCTCATAGCTTTCAGAATAATTTAAAGAATATAGAGAGATCTTCCATTTACACAAAACTTCTGGAAGAAATAGCATCCTTATGAATTTTAGAATTAAAATATAAAATATATTCAATTTTAGTTCTCATTTGAAATTTAAGTGGGTCTTTAACATGAACTTTGGCCAGACTTGAAAACATGTAATAATTCAACACGTCGGACAAGCATTTCAGGTCTGGCTAAGCCTTGAGGAATGGGAAAAAAGGGAGTGGAAGAGCCTCCCGCATTCAGAGGTAACACCTCCCCACCCTGCTTATAACTCAGACAGCTCTGTACTTTGAAGAGCAGAGGAATAAAAGGAAAAGATAAGAAAATTAAGACTTTCTTGCAGCTCTGTCTTTCTTAGAATTTCTCTTTCCATGAATGTCTTCCTTTCTCTTTCCAGCTCTCAGCCTATCATTCAAGTTCATGAAAATTTCCCAAGATACCCAGCCTACAGCCACCTCTTAGTCTCATAAACTTCTGATACTTATCATTCCATTAATTTGGGTATTAATCGCAAGCCACACTCTGATAACTCCTCTGCTGCTTTAATATTTCGCTATTACTTTTCTGGTGTTAATATTTTGTTTCCCAACTAGATTGTAAGTAACTTGAAGTTCCTGGAAGATATCTTTTTTTTTTTTTTTTAATTGGTTGACCAAAGAAAGAAAAGGCAATGCGAAAAAGAAAGTAAACACTGTAATTCAGAAGAATTTGCCAGAACAACTCAAATACCAGCTTTGCTCCACAAGCCCCACCTCAAAACTAAGCAGGACTGAAACGGCCAAAGCAAAGCCATAGCAAATCTCAGTCAATATTTAGCTTGTATTGCGTATAGCAATAGATTGCTAACTAATCTTTTTGCCTTCAGTCTCTCCCGTCTAATCCATTCTTCACACGACTTCTTGAGTGATCTTACCTATGTTAGGCACTCAATAATCAGTTGTTTAACTGAATTTATTAAGCATATATTTTCTGCAAGGAAAAAATTACCTTGGTGGTTTGACCAACTGTATCAATGTTGTCCTGTAAGTGAAAAGACAAAACTTTGGCAATTTAAAGTGTAAGAAACTCAAGTTAGAAAATAAGGTCTTGGTACAATGTATTCAGGTCCTTTCTAAATTCATAAGGACAGCTGCAAACTAGGGCCCGTTTTTTGTTCACTGCTCTCTTAGCAGCTATGGCAAAGTAATAACTCTTTAGCTACATCACTCTATACACAACATGCAATTTGACCATTAATGGTCTTACTGGAGTAATACTGATGTTAGAAACTGTAATTCAGGAAATCTTACACATTACATAGATTCATACATTCAATCAACAGGTAGATATTCAGTATCTACTACAATCCACACACCAAGACTGATAAAATTACCACAGAGGTAAAACAAATACTGGGGTGTTATGAGAACCTTGTTTTATTTAACTATGACAAAATAAATGCATATAGGTAAGATCATACCTTTTGAATCAGTAGGGCTGAAGCAGGAAATAGATGGCACATTCAAATTAAGAAAGCTTGAGAGAGTGTAATGTGAGCTTTCATGAGCTGGGTAGAAAGAAACTACAGGGCCAGTATCTGTTTGAAGGCAGGACTCTTCACAACCCTTGTCCTGAAGGAACGGTTGGGGGGAAGGGGTGGTGACAAGAACTGTAGACAGAATACTTGTGAGGAGGCAGCTGGGCAGAGCTGAAACCTTTGACACCCCATGGGGCTGGGGCCTGAGGTATACACACCCGCCCTCATTCTGGGCACTCCCTCCTATGCCTGTCTGAAGGTCAGAGAGCAAGGAGTCTCCCTGGTGGGGTCCACACGGTTCAGCCACCCAGGCTGCAGGGCAGTGCAGAGAACAGAGCATAGACCCAGAGATGATGTTATTCAGCACCCTTTAAAACTTTATCATAAGTATGGATGCAGTCATTATGGGTTGGTTGAACAGCACCAAACCCTTAATGAATGAGTGATTTAAAGTAGTGCATTTTTAAAACAGCACAATAATATTCTACTGAGATCACTAAGGCAAGGTGTCAGAGCAGCTGTCATTACTGATACTTTTTATAGAAAATGGAAAATTAACGAAGCAAGAAGAAAAAAATCTATTCAGACTTGGTTTAGCTGTATAGAACTACTAATTTCAACCATATATGTTAATTGCTTACCATTTATGCCTAATTACCATGTAGCACAATAATGTGTATCATTACACATGTGTCATATTCATTTTACAATATTAACTTTGCAATGTTAACTTTACACAGTTAGCTCAGTTTAAGTCTGGGCAGTTTTTGTAGTTTTTGACTCATGTAGGATGTTCTCTCTTTTAACTCAGAGAAAGTGATTTGCTTCATTGATACTCTGTCCAAATATATGGTCTCCAGAGACCCAGGAAATGAAAAAAAAATTGTAGCAGATCCTTTCAAGATAATATGACTTAATTTAATAGTGCTCAGAGCCAATCCAAAGCCCAGGATTGGGTTATCAACTCATTCCAGTCATGATATCATGAGCAGGGAAAAGCTCATGCCAGACCCTTTGTAACTCTTAAGTCATAAAACTCAGTATGCAGTGAACTGCCACTAGGAGGATCAAATGAGCAAGGGGTGTGCTATCTTTAGCAAGTATATCCTGGTCACAAAGACCACATTCCATTTTTGCACGTGAACTAATTCTTAACTGTAGCGTAAAACTGGAGACAAGATGACCTACCCTCAAACACCAATGATTAAGGTGATTATGATGTGTTAGTACTACATATTTTCAGTCATGATTCAGACATCTCATTACTGGGTTTGTGAATTCATTCCAAGGATTTATCATAAAATTTTTCTTTGGCCTTGATAAAGGGAGAATAGATTTAGTCCACAAAGTCTAGATCCTTTAAATTCTCAGAGAATGCCTGAAATATACTATAAGTTGTTCTGAAAAGGTTCAATTTAACTATATCAAAAGCCATAATTCAGCAGTGGGTATAATACTATAATTAAAGTAGGTTCAAGGTACTATGTGGTATGCATTTAAAGGATTAATTTACTTTAAAGAGATGATCCTTTGATCCCAGTGAATAGTTGAGTTGCTTTGCCTCACATCTGGATGAGGATCTATACCCAGAAATGTAAAAGTGTGAGCATATGTTGGGGCATGGGCCATATTTCACAGCCTTACAAAATACAAGAGTTTCAGCGATTCCACTCCTCCCTGGGGATTTATCTTCTAGGATCACAGGACCCTTCACAGTTACTGTCTCCTCATGTGTGATAACAGGGGTGGATGGTTATATTAAGTCCCGCTATGCACCAAGAGAGAAAGCAACATGATGTGGAAAAAGGCCAGTTGTTTGCATTTTCACATCATCCTTGCCTGCTGATGTGTTATCTGACCTTTAGACACTTTGCCACCGTTGTACATAGAGGGCCGCTAAATTAACCACTTAAATGTCAACAGGAATCAATTGACCATCTGCGGTAAGCAAATGATGGAAATATGACAGCTGGGGGTATTTTTTTATGGGTTAAGAACACTTCCTACCTAATCATATAGGAAGTATAGCTACCCTATATTGCTTGCCTATTTTCTACTACATACTTAAATCCATCAGGATTTTAATTCTTTGATCAACCATGTGAGGTATACCATATACCCATTACGTAGATGAGGCAACAAGATGAATGGAAATAGAAATTTACCTATGGTCACAGAGCACATGTAAGAGGAGGAGCCTGGATTGAGACCAAGTCTGTCTAGTTCTAAAACTCATATCCTTCCCACTATTCAGTAAGTCTTAGCAATGCCTTTTAGCATTCCAGTTATGGTTGTTTTTTCTCCATGGAGATTTCCCAATTACCGTATACACAGAAACCCACAGCCTATCCCTGACTCTCCTCCCGTTCTCTGTTCCTTCTAAAACATCTGACTCAGAGTAACCTTCCTGAAGCAGCAAGATACTGAGACTAATGAAGCAGATGTTACTATTATGTCATTTGGGACAACGACCTATGGGCTGTGGTCAGTAGATTACAGCCTGGAAAGGTCACATTTTGGGGGGTCAGAGGTGATGATTCATATGATATCTTCTTTTATCAAGATTAGTTTTAAGAAATGTCAGAATGTCCAGTCATCCAAGTTCTCTAAGAAATCTGCTGGTAAAATAATTGTTTTTTCTCAAAGTTTAAAAAAATCCACTAAGGTGTTCTATAACTCATCGTTTTGGGAGGACTGTCAGGGGTTAACAATTACAGATTTCTCCTTCCCTAGGCTCACTCTGGCACCTGTGCCTTACATCCCATCCCTTCCAAATTCCTCAAGAAACTTGTTACCACATGTTTTGCCTTCATCTCTAGAATCTTCAGTTTCTGCTTCATTCCACATTTATTTTCTTCTGCCTTCATACTTCACCAAAAACTTTTAGTTTGCTCTGCTGTCCCCTCCAGCTACCACTTCTCTCCTCGTCATTGCTGAGCTTTTTAAACAAGTGGTCTCAGTATGCCGCCATCATCTCTGCCTCATATAGCCTCCCTTCAGCTCCCACCCCACTACCCTTTCATGGACGTGCAGTGGTTTTTTTCTTTGCCAGATACATCAGACAGTCTTTATTCTTGATATCTCTGTGTCATGTTAATTTAAACTGCTCACTCCTCCTTGAACCACTGGCTTCTTTCTTGGTTTCCTTTAGTCTCTTCCTACAAATTTCAGTAGCTTTTTCTCCCCTGTTTTTCCTTTTGTATTTTTATTTACTTATTTTTCTATTTTAGGGTTTCTATGTAGTGCTGATGTAATCTTTTTTATTAATCTTCGTTAGCAGCTTTATTGAGATATAATGGACATACAGTAAACAGAACATATTTAAAGTATACAGCTTGATGTTTTGATATATTTATACACCCATGAAACCATCACTGCAATCAAGGTAACGAATATATCCATCACCCCAAAGTTTCTTCATGACCCTCTGTATTCCACTCCTCTAACTGCCCCCCACTTCATCCCTAAGCAACCACTTATCTGGTTTCTGCCATTATATTTTTCATTTTCTAGAAGTTTTATAAATGGTATGATACAGTATTCACCCTCTTTTTTTGACCTGGCTTTTTTCAGTCAGCATAATGATTCTGAATTACTGTTGCATATATCAATAGTTCATTCTTTTTTATAGTTGACTTTGAATTCATTGTAAAGAATAGTATACTAGAATTGGTCCACTCATGTCAATTCTAACTACTCTTTGATGGACATGTGGATTATTTCCGGTTTTGGGTTATTACATAGAAATCTTCTATGAAAATGTATGTTCAGGTTTTCCTCTGAACATATGCTTTCAGTTCTATGGAGTAAAAAACTTAGAGTGAAATGCATAAATCATAGGTGGTATATTTACCTTTTAAAAAGCTGGTAAACGAATCTCCAAAGTGCTTGTACAGTTCACATTCCCACCAGCAATGTATTGAGAGTGTAATTTCCTCTAAATCCTTCCTAATATTTAGTATGGTCAACATTTTAATTTCAGCTACTCTAATAGCTTTATTTCATTCTGTTGCTTTATTTGCTTGTTATTACAATATCAAAATGTCTTCATTACTGTAGCTTTATAATAAAATTTTAATTTCTTCCTCACCTTATTCTTAAAATTCCCCAACTGTGGCTACTCCTGTTGGAACTGCTGCTGAGCTTGAGCTGTCTCTCTAAACATGACTGGCCTTAGTGAATTCTGGAAACTTTCTCACAATTCCCATAGACACTTATTTTGCTAAAGGTGCTTAAAAAAAAAAAAGCAGAACCGCTAGCCCCAGCTTCTCCTTTTCCAAGCCTATAGCTCTGCCAATGTAAAGATGACTATAACTATACTTGGAAATCTCATTTCTTCAAGTTCTGAACTTTTCTGAAATTCTCATCTGACCCTTCCCGTTAGTTCTCCCTTCCACTCCATTATGTCAGCACTACCACCATTCTCCTTTCTGTCTCTCAGACTTGAAACTTCATCTGTGACTTAGCTCTGTCCTACTTCCCCTAATCCAATAAATCACCATACCCTGGCCATTTTTTTCATTCAAAATAATTTTCATATAGTGCTTCTTCTCTTTTCCCATTGTTCATTCATATTCTCACTTTTCTCATTCCTGAATGACTGAAAACCTAACAGACCATCCCATTTCCAGACTCTCCCTGCCCCAAGCCATTTTCTTGGATTTATCTTTCTAGAGTAAATTTGTTCTCAAGGCAAACCCCTTCCCAGAAGTTTTCCTTTCTAGCTTTGTTTTCTTCTAACTCTCTTTTAACTTGTTTCAGTCTAGCTGGTTTTTTACTTTCATTTACACGTGAAACTAGCTAGTTTTTAAACAAGTATTTTCTAAGTAGAACAGAATTTTAAGTAACATTTACTTAAAGACTTTGTGGAAAGGCTGTGAAATCCAGGAACCATCACAGAATTTGGTTCTCTGTCCTCTCTATTTAAATTATACCTTTAGAGTTTTCTATGAACCGAAAGGCATCCAATCATTTGAGATTGAATGATTTTAAACTTGTCCCTTGCCCTATATTCATACAAGAGCCTACTATAGGTTAAAAGAACAACAAAAACAAAAATAGAAGTCTAGAGTAAGTTCTCTCATGTCTCTAAGATACGAAGTAGACCAACTAGACTGGTGTTCTACAGTAAAGAGAACAAATTCCTGTGACTATAGGCAAATAAAGGAGAATTTTCAGAAGTGACAGCTTACTAACTATCCCCTTTCTTCAATTAAAAGTTCAATGAGGGGCTTCCCTGGTGGCGCAGTGGTTGAGAGTCCACCTGCCGATGCAGGGGACGCGGGTTTGTGCCCCGGTCCGGGAAGATCCCACATGCCGTGGAGCGGCTGGGCCCGTGAGCCACGGCCGCTGAGCCTGCGCATCCGGAGCCTATGCTCTGCAACGGGAGAGGCCACAGCAGTGAGAGGCCCGCGTACCGCAAAAAAAAAAAAAAAAAAGTTCAGTGAATCTACTTAATTTCAACTTAGGTAAATGCCCAATTAATCTTTAGACTTGCCGGCCTAATTGAAAGTCATGGGCAGGTAACATTTGTCAAAATAGAAACAAACTATAAAAGTTTACTTGTGATATTTTGTAGAAGTGATAAGAAATAAAACATTTTCTAATAAGTATAATTGTTCAAGGGAAGTAATATTTGAAGATCAGTTACTTGAGAATGGAAGAAACATTAGAACCTTATTTATACATACAGAAGGACATGAACTAGGAAATGTATCTTCTCCTGGTTTTCAAGAATGTGGTATCCTAAACATGGAATCATTAACATGATGAAAATGCCATAGTTAGGGTAAATATCATGGTTGGTTATTCTGGCATAAGATTAGTAATTCTTTAAAGGCAGGTATTTATCTTTTCCCCATTAGCACCTGATAAAATGCCTTATACATAGTAAGCACATAAATATGTATTTAAAAATTGAGTTCAGTAATACTATTTTCCCAAAACTAATATCACTGACACAGTTAAACAACTGGCTTCAAAGGGTCAATTAGATTTTAATTTGCAGGAAGAAAATAAATGAAAAGAAGCAGTACAATTCCAGATTCAACTTTTTCTAAGCTGAGAAAATAAAATAGAAGAGCTGAATCAGAGCAGGGCACCGATGAGATAATTTTCTGATACATAATGTAGATTTATTTATAAATGCTGCTAAACAGTAAACATTAAGGAAAAAAAAATTAACCCAGCACACTGTATTAGTAGAAAGGCTTTTTTCCCCAAGGAGCGCAAGTTCTTTTGGAAACCTGCATGTTTTTAAGGATGTGAAGTTCAGGTATATGCACTTGTGTGGGGTAAAGCTGTCATAATCAGAACATGGTGTTTTAAACCCAGGTTCCTGTGCACTCTCACACAGTTCAACTTCATTTCAAAGTCTAGGAGAATTGAGTTTCCTAGAATTCTCATGAGTAGAAGACGACTAGCTTATTTTTTTTTTATCTTCCCACTTCATGTGTGAGGAATGAGCGGCAAAGAAGGGTAGTGGCACTGTTAACCTCACGCAGCAAGCTAGCCTGAGCATTGCCTGATTACCCAAGGTCTGTATTGCATTAACTTTCACCTGCTCAGGAAAGAGCAGGAAAGTGCAATGCTATGTTTGGATGAAAACACAGGAACCCAGGTAAACCAAACCAAACAGCTTAGCCAAGAAGATGATTCAGCTTATTAGGACTTGGGCAGGCAAATGGGGGAAAAAAAGGAGTGGGGGGAAGGGCGGACGCTCGGCTTTTCCTCAGCAAACCCAATCCCCTTCTCCCAAAAATAACAGGAAATTTTAATTTTTAGTAAAAGATGTATGTGATGATGCAAAGTAGGTAGAGCAACAGTTTGAAAAGAGACAGCAATAAATCAAATTTACATGTCGTACATGGAATGTGATTTCTGATAATTTTAGAAGGAGAATTTGAACATAGAAAGGTTTGAACAGACTTTAAAAGGAATGGAGTGGGAGGTAAGAGAGTGAACTTGTCCATTTAAGCATGTTTTTTCCCCAGTCCTTACTGCTCATCTGAAAACAAGAAGTAGAGCAGGTCAGGAAAGGGGTTATGGTTAACACTGCAAGATGAAAGATAAGCAGCCAGGCAGTTAGAAGCCAAAGCATTTTATCTAGAAGAGCAGGTCTGGCCTTGTTTCCATCTTGATAAGAATTTGATTGGAGAGCTTGTTTGTCTCTAGGCTAGGATGGGGTGGCAGGGCTGAAGAAAGGGGACAGGGAAGTTGGGGGCTTAGTTATGGAGCTGTGGCAAACCACTAATGTAGTGATAAGTCCTTCTTTTGTATTGTATGTCTACCTGAACTTTCAAATTGTTAGACTTGTCTGTTGAGATAACACGGCTGTGTTTCTTTCAAATGTGCAGACTTAAATATCTAGAGAATTTAAGTGACCTGGACAGGCTTATTATCCTAGTTTAAAATGTTAAAACAATGGCTAACTGGTTAAGCCACTGACTCAAAACTTGAAGGGAATGACATTGACTTTAACTCCTTTTAAATAGTATGTTTATCTTTTTTCTGAAGCATATGCACAACATACTCTGGATTACTTTTTAAAGTTATGTTTTTATTCCACTTCAAATCCTTTTCTTAAAAAAAGGATTACAATTATAGGAGCTTCTACTTTCTGATGATATAACTGCTTCAGAAGTGGTTTTTAAAATATAATTATTAAAATCAAAAACTTCTAGGGTCATCAAGTTCTGTTCTTGGTGTTCTTGGATAAGAGACATGGTTTCAGGTTTTCCTGGGGTTTTATTTACTATTACTTTAAGTATCTCAGTCTCTCATAGAACCAAGAAATCAAAAGTTCAAAATGAAATGAGTTATTTTTTTTAAAATAGGCCTTTAAAATTATTTTAGCAGCTAATTGAAATGATTTTCATGTGGTGAATTTACTGCTCGTGCCATTCATTGCTCAAGTCAGGTTTATTGAATATGTCATGATTAGCAGAGGAGGAAGCATCATAAGATGGATGTAACCCATACATTTGCTGGGGTTTATAATCTATACTATCTGAGAGATCAAGTAGAACATTTGTAGCCCAAAAGGTTAGATCATAAATAAGTTTGTATAAATGACTGGTGGAAAGAAAGATCTTAAAACAACATATTCTTATCTTGGCTACTTTACACATTGTCTGACACTTTGGGTCTTGTCTTCGCTGGTCCTGAGGCTGTCCCTATAGGTAAGTAGCTCTGGACACTGCCCTGACCACCAGGAAGAGTGTCCAGAACACCCTACGAAGAAAATTATCTTTCTAGAATGCTCCCAAATTAAAATTTTTCTTCTTTTACCTCTTGCCTTTGGCTATTCAGTAAAGCTGTACTGGTACTGAAAGTCTGAGGCCAGAAGAAATTTAATGGTAATCGATAACAATTATGATAATATAATAATAATAGCATCCCTCATTTACGGGAAGCCTCCCAGGTGACAGGACTTTGTAAGACATTTTATATATGCTGTTCCTCCATTGGTTATAAATGTCTACCTACTAGGCCCTTACTCTATTTCCTTTCACAGACAAGTTTTGCCAAAAAAATTATATATTTATTCTATATCCTGACTTCCAGCATGCTTTTAATTTTTTTCTTACAAAACAATGTATGTGTATGTATATATACATATGCATATATATATATATACAATTTAGAAATGTGTGCAAATTTAAAAGTGAAGTAAAATGCATAATCCAACTACCCAGCAATAAACACTTTGATATAAGGCTTTTTAAAAATTGTCCTATATACATATGTACACATTGTTTATTCATAAATGGAGTCATTGTATTCATTTGGTTTATAATTTTTTTTCTAATAATAAACTATTAATGCCTTTCCGTAGTGTTAAATAGTTACCATTTTTCATGGTTGCGTGTTATCATAAAGCATGGATACTTTTTTAATCAATCTTACCATTAAATATTTTAATTTTTGTCTATATTAGTTGAACAAACACTCAATATAAATACTTTATAGTATTTATTCACTTAATTCTTGTAAGACTCAATTAGGCTGTAACAACCATTTCTGACAATGGTAATCCTTTTACTATTTTACAAATAAGGAAACTGAAACACAGAAAGGTTAAGTAAATGACCCAAGGTCACAGAACTAGTAAGTGGCAGATTTCAACTCAGGTTGAACTGGTTCTAGAATGAGTGTTCTTAACTACTGTGATATAACTACTATCATAAATAATGCTGCAATGAATATCATCTTTTTTTTTTTTTGAGAAAATCATTAGAATGAGAATGCTGGCTTTTCAAATGCATTGGCAATTGACCTTCAAAAAGTTGATACTTTTCTTTCCACAAGCTGTATATTTCCAGACCTTAGATAATACTGAGTGTTATAATTTAAAATTAAATCTCCTGCTGTTGTATTTCTCATTTCCCAATCCTCTTAATCTAGTGGACTTTTTTCATTCATCTTTTAGCACTCTGTGGCATTCGGTAATTTTCCCTCATTCCCTTCTCATGCACCTCTTTCCTGCTTTGGTGTGATATCACCCTCTGCTACTCCCCTCTAACTTGTATTAACATTCCTTCTCTGTCTCCTTCACTGATACTTTTCTCTGACCTCTTTTTTAATTTTAGTGTTTCTTAGCTCTCCACTTGATTCTCTTCTCAAGTTGCAGTCTCCCTGGGAAATCTCATCCATCCTCATGACTTTAACAACAATTTAAATGCTAATGCTCACTAATCTTTATCTCCTCCCAGACATTGCCCCTAAATTCTAGACTTATATATGTAACTATCTATTAGATATCTTCAGCAGGGATATTCTCCAGGCTTTAAAAAACAGAATATATTTAAAATTGAACTCAATATTTCCCCCCTAAACCTGCTCTTCATCTTGTATTTACTATCTGAATTTGATGTTACCATCACACAACCAAACACCTAATGTGAGACTCACTCTAGACTTGCACTACAGCGTAGGGTAAGGATGAATAGCAATGATTTTGAATCAAGCAAATCTGGATTTAAACCTTACCTGTATGACTTAAAATCTGGATGACCCTGGAAAAGTTGTTTAAACTCTCTAAACTCCAGTTTTATTTTCTGTAAAACGAGGATAAAATTACCTACTCTGCAAGGCTATTGAGAAGATGAAATGGGATGGTGTATGTTACATATGTTCTTATTGGAGTTCCTGATATACTAAAACACTTAATAAAGAGTATTGCTATTTGGGGGATAATGTCTCACCTCTCACATCCAATTGGTTTCTAAATACTGTTGTTTCTAACTCTGTAACTTCACTCCAACAATCCTTGCTCTTTACCATCACTGCTGACAATGCCTAGTTAGGATCTAGTCATCTCTACCTCAGTGATTGCAATTTTCTTTAACTCAGTGGTCCTCTCCATTTTTTCCTGACATCACACAGGGTGATGTTCACATGCGGGATTCATTCCCTCAGTCATAGTCAATGTCAAGTACAGTTCTAGAAGTTTAGGCTATAACTCTACTCCTTTCTTTCCCATGCCATGAGAAAACATACTAGAATAATAGTAAGCGTGGCACTATTAAAGAGGTTAATTTGAATCTGCTCCCATTTATTTCAGTCTGGTGCAAATTTGAGTACTATATTTTCAATAGCAAACTGCTTGCAGCACATATGTGTGCAACTACATCATGGTTGAAAGCTTTGTGTTAACCAGCTTCCTTTACCAGTTTTCTTACCCCACACTAATCCCATCCCCCTCAAGATTGTCAAAGTGAGCTAGTTTCTATTATGTAGATTTTACTACATGTTTTGCATTTTCTATGGTGTAAAATGCAACTCCCTTTGGTCTGGCACAAAAGGCCCTTCAGACCTGGCCCTTTTTAGCTTCTTGAGGCTTTTCTCTTTCTATACCTCACCTTGCATATGACTTTTGAAACAACAAAATAATGGCATTCTCATCTCCCTTTCTTCATCCCCCCTCTCAGTCCTCATCCCACTGCAGTCTGCCTTAGGCTACAGGTGGTCCCTTGATTGTGCCCTTCATCCTGGGCACTCACGACCTATGTACCACTGAGTATCTTCACTCAGCAGTAATGGACACTTGGAACACTCCCCTTCCTCCTGATTCTTTGGCTGCCCCTCTATTAATTGCATTTTTGGCTTTTCTTTTTTTCCTACCCATACTTCAATATTCTGCCCCCAGGACTCTTTCCTATGCAGTTTTCTTTTCTTCTCTGTTTTTCTGTTCTTTTTTTATATTGTACTATCTTTGGGAGATCCTCTACACTTTGTAGTTTCAACTACCATCTGTATGCAAATACCAACAAATCCTTTTCTGTTTTTTCCTCTTCTAAGACTTACCCCTTTCCTGAACCCTATATACCCAATTGCTCATAGGACTTTACCACTTGATGGTCTTATAAGTGACATAATTATTCACAGTGTTTCCAGAAGGGACTTCATTATCCCCCTACCCTCCCAAACCAACCTTTTTCTCATTCAAGTTGCACACTTCTATAAATGGAATCATTCACCCAATTTCTAAGCCAGATATCTAGGAGAATCAGTACTTGACCTCTACAACTCTTTTTTGAACCCTACATTTCAACCAGTTATCATATCTTGATGATACCTCACTAATACCTCTAAAACCCCACAACATATCTCCAAATCCACTGCTATGCCTTAATCCAGGCTGCCATCATCTCTTACTTAGATTAATTTATCTTTTTCCTTCAACTCTGCTGCTCACTAACCCATTATCCTCCACACTCAACCAGTTATTTTACCTCAATTCAAATCTGATAGTATAACCCTCAGGACTTAAAACCCTTCAAGATAAGTTTCAAAGATTTAACATGATTGATATGGCTCTCCAAGACGTGGATCTGGCCCCTCCTTCCAGCCCAGACTACTTGCCATGTTCACTCTCATACCATACAGTCCAGCTATATTGAACTTTTTTCAGTTCCTCATGTGTTTTTTTTTTTTGTCTCTGTTTTGCCTGCACGGGATACTCTCCTTATTCCTACTTCCTTCCTTTGCCTGGCTTTCTCCTACTTCAGAGCTCCTGTTCTCTAGGATTGATTATGTCTTCCCACTATAGATTTCTAAGGTCCCAGTATTTGCCATATCATTACATTACATTTCTTTACTAAAAATTTTCATCGCATATGACTGCTAATAAAGTAGATTCAAATTGGGGAACTATAAAAATGTTATCTACATACCTTAAATTATTTTTTGGCCTAATACTTTAAATGCACAATCACCACCAGCTTTTTGATGTAGGGCTATCACTTTTAATTTGGAGATGAGTACGTTGAATGAAAGCCATTGTCTTTCTTTACCACAGTGCACCATGTGTAAGTTCTAGTTTCACTTTATTTAAAGTGCAGTGATAACTTAAAATAGGGTGAAAAGTTAAAGACATTGACCAACCAATCTGAATGTACAATTTTCTGGATTATTAAGACTTTTTTTCTCAGTCTTTTCTGGTTTACATCCTTTACCTAATTTTGGTAGAAATGTTTTTAATGATTCCCTTTTAATGAGTCTTTCCAAAATATTCAACTTAATTTTCAAAGAAACAACCCTTTCATTTTACAGTCTATATCACCAAATTATGCAAGCAATGTTTAATTATATTACATGGTTACAATAATAAGTCAACTGTCATAAATAGTTTGAGCATAAACACAACTAATTCTTGGCAAGCATGCAACTCAACCAATGAGAGAAGTGTGTAGGCTTACTGGAGTGTAGCCTACTGTCTGAGAGCTTTCACTGAGCCCAGAATATTAATGAGCTTGTTTTGCAAAGGCAATTGATAGTATTAGTTAGTTTGCCAAGTCAGTTAAGTGGAGGTCTGTTAAGAGTGCTCTGTTAACACAGTTGTCTCTCTCCCACGTTGACTGTATGCACTGTGAGGACAGGAGAAGCGTGCATGTCTTAGAAAGAAATCTCTTTTTTTCACCATGATGTTCACCAACATGTGCTGGGCACACAACAAATATTTGCTGAAGAAATGAATATATTAATAAATAGGTGGAATACCTACTCCTCATAGCCTGTCTTTCCTCCAGAATAGCTCAAGTGTCAACATCTTAATTTATAGCCTGACTTCCCTGATTGATCTCTCTGTCCTTCAAAGTAAAATGTGTAACTTCCCTCTTTGTCTCCACTGTATTCTAAACCTCTTTAAAATACTCTTACTAACATTTCATTTTGTTTCTATTTCCTTTTAATGTATTACATATCTCTGGAAGTCAGGAAATTTTATTTTTATATCTTATGTTTAATATATAAATAGCACATGTAATATTTCCGAGAAAAATTAATTAATAAATAAATGAATAAATAGCTCTGCCATGTAGGTATACTTGTCACTGCTTTAGATGAAGAAACTGAGCCAGAAAGATTAAACAGCATAAGCAATATTACAAAGCAAATAAATCTTGGGGTCTCCTTGGTCCATGGACCCCAAAGCTCATTCTCTCTTTCAACTCTATTATGTCTCCTTTAACCACCTAGTAAATTAAAACCTCTTCTAGGAATAGAAGTAAAGCATTTCCTGGTCTCGATCAAGTCTTACTTTCCAGCTATCCGTGAATATTAATATTCTCTTTGCTTAATTTTTTTATAGGCTCATAGGTGAATAGCAAGGAGGAAGGGCAGATGACGAGTGCGCAGGAAAAATGATCCAAACCTGAGCAATAAGGTGGAGCATGTGGTCTGAATTAGAGGAATGTGGAAACTGAGGTGGGAAAGAGATTATATAAAGCAAACCAGACCCAAAGATATAGATTTGCCCTACGGCATTACTTAACCCATGGAATGAGAACATTTGTATAAATTATCCATGCCACTGTTTCTCTCCATGGAGGATACTGTATTTCCCATATATGGTTTGGGAAGGCTTCCTGGAGTAGATTGATCCCAAGGGGGTATCTTGAATGATAGGAAAAAAGAAAATAGCTTAGTGTTTGGAACAAGGGATCTAATTTGCAGGCTGAAAAGCCAGTGTTACTGAAGGAACTGACACAAATGAAAAAAGGCGAACCTGGATGATGAATAGAGTGAAGAAAGAGCCATTGCAATGTTGTAAGCAGTAGAGAATCTCTGCACACTCAAGGGAAGAAAGGAACAACATCTTTATACTAAGGATTTTCCTGGACCTCCAACTCCATACCACTGACTCTTGCATTCACCTCTGATTTTGTCCAGATCAGACTTGCCTAACACTCATCTTAGTTCTTCAGACGTCATATCTAACGCAAAATCTCTTAGTTCTCAAACTCAAAGCTTCATATTTTAGAAAATTCAGACATAAAACCAATCCTCCAGTTTTCTAAACACATTTATAACTGATTTACTTTCAGTATACTTAATAATGTAGCTGTTCAACAACTTTTTGTGTTTCACCACAAATTCTTTCATATAATCTGATTAAAACACATCCAGAATATACTACTACCTTTCCTACTCTACTCGTTTTCAGTTTTATTCAGCAAAGATATACATCCCTGTGGTCACTTTCTTCAATATCATTATCTTTGTAACATCATCTCTTTTGTTTTTCTTTACTATTTATAAATTCTTAATCCACAAGCAAGGTGGGCGGGTCAAGTGGTCTCTCCCTTTCCACCTTTCACTTCAATCACTTTTCCACACATTTACTTCCCCTAAAATCAAATCGGCTATCTTCACTGAAAATTAAAAGTACAAAATTATCTAAAACATAAAATATATTGAGATACGTAATTATCTTATTTGTATCCCTGGATTATCACAGGTTAACTCCATAGATTTAGGCAAGCCATTAAACTCTTAAGTCTCTCGTTACTCCAACTAGAAAATGGGGTGGACAGTAACATCTACGTCAGATGATTCTTTTGAGGATGAAAAAAGAAAAACGTGGAAATCACCACAGTGACTGTTACATAACTTAATAGAAGGTAGCTGTGGTCATTACTACAATACAGGATTATTTATACAATTGAGTTTAACTGTTAAGACAGATCAAAGATCTGCTACTGAGCCCTTGGAATGTGGCTAGTGAAATATGTCTAGTCCAAATCGAGATACATTGTAAATGTAAGATAAAAACTGGATTTCAAAGACCATGAAAAACGAAGGTAAAATATAAGATTTTTTATGCTAATATTAGGTATATCAGGTATATTGGAATACAAAAACTATTAAATTTAATTTCACTTGCTTATTTTAAATGTGGCTATTAGAAAAATTTTAAGTCACGTATGTAGTTTGTGGCACATATTACATTTCTATTGCATAGCACCATGATACATAATAATCACAAACTCATGAGTGGGTTTAGTGTTACCTAGAAGTCCTGTCATAAACTTTCTATTTCAGATGAAATGTTGTCACCCATAATTAACTTTATTAATTTTTATAATATATACATATAATAGAAGAGGCTCTCTCTTAAGATGATAGATTTTAAATAATCCATATATTATGATGTGAAATTCTTTCTATATTGTATTTGTAAAATGCCCTCCTACATAGCCTGTGAAAATAATGGGCATTGTATATTTTATGTATCCAGTTAATTTATATCTGTGTGCATAGCTGAAGATTTGTATGATAATAAATGGGAAAACATAGTTAATTTTACTACAAAGCACACAGGTTACCAGAAGAACAGTAACACATTGTGGTTAAAAAGTGGTTCCAGAGAAGCCTATGTAGGTAAAAGAGATTGTCTAAAAGCTCTGTTGGGCTACAGGGTTGTTCTATAACTGTACATCCTGCCTTAGTGTGACCTTGAACACCATCTGACTATGAAACCCCAGTTCCCAGTCATGTGATGAGTTGGTGGTGGAGAAAAAAGGCTTATGTGAATAGTTTCACCAAAAGCCTGGTTGTGAGGACCCCTGTTTCTAGCTCTGTAAATTGAGACGAAACCTCTAGCTCAAAATAAGATGATAATGCATGGCACATTTAAATAACTGCAAACATACACCTATTTTTTTTTTACACATATATGCCACATCTATAAAATAACAATTTTAAATGGTATTCGATTGTATACATCACAAAGAGAAACAAAAAACTGTTCAAACCTTCTTGAGAGAAGGAGACACATGACTGGACACCACCCACCACCCCAGCTGAGGTATATGGGGATTTACTCTCTGGCCAAGGGGTGGTCTGTGTCTGTGCCTGTTTGAGGTCTCTGGTTGTGCTCTGTGTTTCTCTTAGACACATTCAAATTCAGAGGAACTTAAAATTGAGGAAGCTTTCCCTTAAAATTCTTTTGTAACACAATTTCAACTTAACTTTTAGTTATCTTTCTGAGAACTTCCCAACGGAATTTTCAAAATCTCTCTTATTTATTTATTTTTTGGCTGCATTCGGTCTTCGTTGCTGTGCGCGGGCTTTCTCTATTTGTGGCGAGCAATGGCTACTACTCGTTGCAGTGCATGGGCTTCTCATTGCAGTAGCTTCTCTTGCTGCAGAGCACGGGCTCTAGGCACAAGGGCTTCAGTAGTTGTGGCACGTGGGCTCAGTAGTTGTGGCTCACGGGCTTAGTTGCTCTGCCGCATGTGGGATCTTCCCGGACCAGGGCTTGAACCCATGTCCCCTGCATTGACAGGCACATTCTTAACCACTGTGCCACCAGGGAAGCCCCTCAAAATCTCTCTTAAATCCCACCTTTTCTATGCGGCTATTTCTGGCCCCAATACCTTCTCCCAGTACCTGTGTTTTGATTCTTGGTCACAACTTTTCTTTATAATCATTTCTGTACATCTCATTCCTTCTATTGTTTTATGCATTCCTTGATAAAACTCTTCTTACACTTTACACTTTAATCCCTTGAGTTTAACTTTAAAGTTTGCTTTTTCGCTGTACACTCTCCGTAGATGATCTCATCCACTCTGGTTTCATATTACCATATATATAGTATATGTGTGTGTCTATATATAGTATGCATACCATATATTTTATATGTCATATTGTGTGAAATACCAGTATGACATCCAAGTGGAGTTTACATGAACTTAAGCTCAGATCTCTCTCCTGATATTAACCTAGTATCTTCAATTTCCTACTAGACATCTCCATTTGGATGTCACACTGGTATTTCACACTCAACATGTTCAATATGTTCCTCCTCTTTATACCCCTCAAATCTGTTTCTCCCCACTGTGATTTTGACATCAAAAAATGGCACCACCGTGTACTTACTTTTCTGACTCAGAAACTAGGGTATCATCCTCAATTTATCCTTCTTCTTCACCACCTACATACAACCAATCACCAGTCCAGCACTTCTACCTTTTAAGTATCTTTGGAGTCTAAGCACATCTGTCCATTTCCAGACCACTCCCATAGCATCAGCCACCATGATCTTTTTCTAGGATTTACTGTAGCAACTTCTACTTCCTGTCTGGCATCCCTCCAACCTAGTCTCATACTGAAGCCCAAGCAATTTTGCAAATCTAACCATGTCACTCCCCAATAGAATCTTCATTGGTTCTTGTTTCCCTTGGTATAGATTCAAATTCCTTGAATTAAAAAAACAAAGCCCTAATATCTGACTCTACTTACTCACCTCTCCAGTTTTCTCTCTTGCTATGTTTCTGTTCTCATCATACACTCCAGCCATATTGAGCATGTAATTTCCTGAAGGTAACCATTCATATTTATTCTCTTTCTGTCATCTCTTTCTGATTCTCCTTTGTCCTATTCCTCTTGTCCATCTGTCTGTTTTCTCTCTACCCTCCTCTCCAGGAGTTTGTAGATGTCTTCCCTCTGCAAAGAACACACTTTCCATCTTCCTCTCTCAGTTTTCCACATTCATCAGATTTACTTCGATTTATCCTTCTGGACTCAGCTTAGATGTCACTTCTACCAGGATGCTTTTTCTTGCTCCAGTGCTAAATTAGGTTCCCCTTCTATTTATCTTCACGGCATTTTACTTTTACATTTATAGTAATGACTATCATGTTTTATTCCTAATTATTTGTTTTCTTCCTCAGTGTAAGATAATTTCTTTGAGTATACAGACTTTGTCATATTCAATATTATATCCTAAGCACCCAATCTGACACACTGGAAGTACTGAATAAAAGAATGAGCTCCCTGTAGTACTTAGCAAAGTGGCTTGCCTGCAGTAGACATTCTAATCCCTTAAATTTTAGATGATTTTACTAGTGAATACTGTAACAGGAACCAAACGTGCACAAAAAGAAGAGATGGTATAGAAAGGAAAGGGACAGAGCTTACGGTCTCCTCAAACTTTCAAAGTAGACTCAAATTTAATTTTGGAAACAAGATCATCTGCACATTCTATCCTCTTAAAGCCTCATCCTACAGGCTAATTCTGTAGACATGTGCTTAAACTTCAAGGACTCAAAGCGACCTTGTCAAGGATCCCAGAATAAATAATGTTCACTGGGCCAGAATCCTAGAATGAAAGTGTGAATATGTTGCTTCATACTTGTTTTTTGTTTTTCTAGAGCTATTTACCAAGTCATTTCTTCAAGGTTCTCAAAAGAAAAAAAAACAAAAAAAAATCCTTTACATCTTCAAATGATAATAATTTACTCCCTTCACCTTGACAGAATCAGGTTTAAATCTAGATTTTAAAATGTGTACATGCTTTCATAACTGTATCTCCTAAATATTCTATGTTTAATATTAATAAAATGATCAAGGACTTAGACCCATATGTAGCCTCACTTTATACTTAGAGTAAAATATCAAAAGTCTTTGCTGTGCCATGAATTGGGTGTTACTCCATATAAATCAGGCCTGGGCTTCCCTGGTGGCGCAGTGGTTGAGAGCCCGCCTGCCGATGCAGGGGACACAGGTTCGTGCCCTGGTCCGGGAAGATCCCACATGCCGCGGAGCGGCTGGCCGCTGAGCCTGCGCGTCCGGAGCCTGTGCTCCGCAACGGGAGGGGCCACGACAGTGAGAGGCCTGCGTACCACACACACACACACACACACACACACACAATCAGGCCTGTTTTGTACATAGTGATAAATGCAGTGGGGTAGGTCATTCACTCTTACTGTCATTCAGATGGCCAATGATGTTGTCCTTGTTTCTCCAAATTAGTTTTATTATGGAGTCCTGCCATAATAGCTGGACAAATGGGATGAATTTAGATCTCACAGACCAAAACAAATTTAGAAGCTAAAGCTCTTTTCCTTTTCCAGACTATTGCATTTGTAATTTACACAGGTTCAAAATAGTGAAAATAAGTCTTACTTTAAAATGAGAAAAGTAGAAAAAGTCTTTGCTTCTGAGAAATACAAGGGTTATTTATAACTCAGCCTCCAGAGAACTAAAGAACAAACAGCAGATAAATAGAACCCAGAAAGTTTACAAACTTAAAATGTAACAAGTGAACAAATTATACTAGTTGTACCTTAACCCTCTGCTGGTGTATTATAGGTGACACTGACTGTCCAAAAGCAGCAGCTGAGAGATCACCAATCCTGATGCTTGAATATGCTAGGTTACCATTTAACACTAGCATTACCCAAAGCTACTTATAAACCTCTATGTGGTGACTAATAATTGTAGTTGGGTTATACACACATTGGAAATGCGGCTGGCAAGGCATACGGACATTAATATGAGCCACATGATCACAGAAAAGAAAACACGTGCCCTCCATTTATCTTGGTCATTTTGGGAGGCTTTCTTTAAACTGGGATAATTGTGCCATGTTTTCTGAGTCACAGGAGTATAATATAACTCATCCAAGCATATCTAACATACTTCATCTTAAAAAAAAAAACTACATCATTAAGATAATCTACATTGATAGAATGATATGTTAGCAAATTTTTACATGGCCTCAAAGTCACCACACAATATCAAGCTCTTCAGAGTTAAGTTTTCTATAGGTTAGAAACTATGACCAGGATAAATTACTCTAAGAAGTGTTCAAAATATAGCACAAAGGAGAATGTTATTAACGCTGAAAAATGTCATATTGCATATGGTGGCAGGTATTTCAAGAGGATGTTTAATAACTTTTAAAAAGCCCAAGCCACATTTTTATAATTAAGGCAGAGTGTTTTTCAGCATACTCTAGTTTAAATAGATAATATCGGTGTCTATTTTAGAGTTTCAATTAAAAAAAAATGTAAGAGAGATAATAACATAGTGCTAATTCAAAAGAATTAGACAACTCATTTCATATCTCAAAGACCCAAGAAAGCTATTTAAATTCTTCTTGGCAAATAAAGTGCTGTTGTCCCTTTACCTGTGCCTGAAGCAGAGTTTTTCCCGTGCTCATTATGTGATCAAGTGATCACATTCTTAGCTATAATCAGACTTGTCAAAACATTAAAGAAGAAAGCAGAAGACTCTGGGTTTATACTTGTAACTTGGAAAATATATTAGTGTAATACATTGGTATAGCCAAACTCTACTATTTGTTAGGATGACTACAAAGTAATTTGGCTAAGAGTTTGGAAAAACATGAGTCATTTGCTGTCCCAGTTTTTTTTTTTCCCTTGAGTGTTATCAAATGATAGTAATATATATACATGTCACAATCTGATGCAAATAAATAAAACAAGAAGGGAGGTGGGGTGAGGTGGGGAGACAAAGGATAGAGTGTTTGAAGGCCAAAATATCAGGTTACTTACTTATATTGTAGAAGACAAGGGAACATGGTGGTAGGTGTAACTACAGCAACCATTCCTGAAGACTGGGGAACTTGTCAGGTCAAAGCCAAGAAATTCCAGATGGTTGTACATGTCTCAATCTTGAGGGTACACGATATCAGGTCGGATTTTATCATAAATACATCACTCACTTCATAATGGCTAGAGTTGGAACTGGAGTGAATCTTGGAAACTCCCTTAGGCTACAGAATTAACAAAGTGGTAAATTAGTAGATAGGTTTTAGCACCTAACAAGAATAAGCACAATATCTAGGCCACTTACAGAATTTGGAAGATACCATAAAGTGACAACTTATCATTGCAAACACTTGGATATCATGGCCAGTGCTTCCAGTACAAATATCTTCATATTACTCATGACAAGTTAGCTCAAGAGTTTTAAATAGAAAGGAGTTGGAAAACAAGCGTAAATATTGGAAATTATATTCTGCAGTAAGGAAAGAAAAGGAGTATGAGGATAGGGATAGACTGATATGGATAGGCAAAGAATGCCATTAATTATGGAGGAAACTTGGTAAACAAAAGCCCACACTTATTTAAATCAAGCATGAAGGCAGTTTTCAGAAGACCATGTTTAGGATAATTTATCCATCTTTAAAATTTCTGCAGAAAAGTGTTAATTCCAGATTATTTTTGCCCTGCTACTTAATGCTGTTTCTTCGCTTTTCTGACTGTGTCAATGAGTTTATCTGGAACCATTCTGTTTAAAAATCACAATAAGTAAAATATTACTTATAAGGTATGACTGTCGAAACATTTTTTTTTGTTATCACTACCTCATAATATTTGCTGTCTTTGTCCATTCGGGCTGATATAACAAAAGACCACACACTGAATAGCTTAGAGACAACAGAAATTTATTTCTCACAATTCTGGAGGCTGAAAGTCCAAGATCAAGGCACCAGTATGTTCGCATTCTGGTGAAGGTCCTCTTCCCGGTTCATAGCTGGTGCCTTCTTGCTGTGTCCTCACATAGTGGAAGGCACTAGGGAGCTCTGTGAGGTCTCTTTTTTAAGGGAATTAATCCCATTCATGAGGGCTCCACTCTCATGACCTGATCACCTCCCAGAGACACCTCCTCCTAATACCATCAAATTAACATTGCAATTTCACCATGTGAATTTTGGGTGGACACAAACATTCAGACTATAAATCTGTTATTCCCCTTTATTAGTGGGGCTTATCAATCAAATGCTGAATAAACTTCTTTTGAAATGAAACACTGGACTAAGTATATACAGAATTAAGAGTCTAGTTTTAGCTTTTTCACTTATTGGGGGTGTTTATGAACAAAATCACAACAACCTGAACCTGTTATTAATAAAGTATCAGGTAGCCTACAATTTCCATGAGAACTTTGAGAGTAAATTAGATAAATCCAGTTAACAGCTGTGCTAATTTGTAAAGTCCTTGTAAAAAAGCATGCTTAAAACTCATATCCTGGTTGCACTAAGTTACTTATATTAAAAATGGCTGTATTTCAGATTAATCAGAATTGTGACAGGGTGAAGAAGAACAGAGCAAATGGTGCAACAGGTTATGTTGAGAAGAGAGGGGAAAGAGAAAAGGTTGGTGCGGACACAGATGAGGAGGGCGGTGAGAAAGACGCTGGAAAGAGATGTAGATGAACTACATGACATCATGAGAAAAAACAGGGGAAGAAGGAAAAAAATAGGAAAGAAAATAAGTCCACTTACTCCCTAGACTGGGATATTCTGCTTCCAAGATACACATCCACTTTTATTGCTCTAATAGCCAAATGCCCTAGGTCTCCCCATCCCTACTTCTGAATGGGGAATGTTAGAAACTTCCCCATCATTTGCAAAAGCTGTGTGGGCCATAGTCTCTCAAGCTTTTATCTCCACCAAACCAGAACCAATACGAGGGCCCAGGGCTTTGAGATGATAGGGACTTTATTCCCATTCCCTCTTAAATTCTCCTACTTCCCTATCTAGGGATTTCACAAAACCCTCCCAGTGGAGACAGCTGATTCTGATCCCAATCTCCATCAGCTGAGGTAAAATGACAATACTGCATGACTCTTGCCTCTTTAGGCATAGGCTTACCTAAGGCCCAGTAGTGCCCCACACATACACCCTTACCTTCATTTTTACCTTTGGTTCTTCCTGTGCATTTAAAAATCTTGCTTCTTTGCATATGTTCCAATGGGTCAGATGATCAGGTTCACATAGCTCTTTTAAGGGCTTCTAGAACAAACAACTCAACACTATATGTGCAGCAGCTGTTTCTACTGTTTTTTTTTTAAATCTTTATTGGAGTACAATTGCTTTACAATGTTGTGTTCGTTTCTGCTATATAACAGAGTGAATCAGTTATACATATACATATATCCCCATATCCCCTCCTTCTTGCATCTCCCGCCCACCCTCCCTATCCCACCCCTCTAGGTGGTCACAAAGCACGGAGCTGATCTCCCTGTGCTACGTAGCTGCTTCCCACTAGCTATTTTACATTTGGTAGTGTATATACCAAATGTAATGTCAATGCTCTCTCACTTTTTCCCAGCTTACCCTTCCCCCTCCTTGTGTTTTGAGGGATTTGTCCTGTGCCTGACAAAACTTCAAGTTAGAAGTAGTTGGTCTGATCTAAGACATGTTTTGGGATTGTAGAGCAGCAGTAAGGACAAAAAGAAAAAGGCTAACATTTCTTTTTCTCAGATTGAGCATCTGTTTATTTTCTGGGATCTCCCTTTATTTTCCCCATTTTTATATGGAATTATGGGTACTTTATACTCTTTATCAATTCCTCCCCTCTGCCTGTTAGGCTAGTTTATGGAAGCACCCAAGTTTTGTGCCAAGCCAGAGAAAAGCAGCAAGATTCAGTTTTACCAGTTGTTATCCTTGTTGGTATCTCTAGTGAGAAGTTAAAAAAAAAAAAAAAAAAATCACATCGGGAACTGTTAGTAGGGCTATTAACGAAACATGAGGTTTTGTTGAATGTTTAATGGATCCATCTTAGTACTCCCTAATAGCAAGAGGCAGAGTGGCAGAGTTGCTAAAATGCTAAAAATGAACTTCCTTCACCAGGTGGCTCACACCCCAGGGAACCCTTGGGCTTGAGCATGTTGATAAAGTCTTACAAGCATATCAAGATTTCAATTATTTATCATTTCTCTGACTCTACTGCAATAGAAGAATCAAGAACATATGGCAGGCTTAAAAAATCTTTTTCATTTTGCTTCTGTCGATACTATAAGTCAGGAGAATTTGATATTTCTTGCTGATCTTGAAGGGATCCTTCATAAACTTAACACTTTTAAACCTTGCTACTTCATTTGTTTGCACTTTTCCCCCACAAGGTAGGTTCGTATTTTGGATTAAAGGCTGGTCAATGAAGTAACATTTCATTTGAATATGTAGCATTTTTCATTCTCTGTGGCATGTGGAAGTGAAATTATTGGGGAATGTGATAAATGTTCATAAAATTCTAATACTTATGGATGAAGGAAAATTCTAACAGCCATCTCAAATGTGATGGTGGACTTTAACTTGGCATGGGGGTAAAAGATAGCTAAAGCTCAATAAAATGAGTTTATAATCATATGTGCTCTTTTACGTTTCCAGTTATGAAGACATTTGTAACAACAAACCTTATGTTAAAACAAACCATATTTGTAAAATTTGAGGAGATTACAACTCACATGATGGTGGTATAACCTGAAGTGGTAGTATAACAGAAAACCCATTTTTGCCTATGTGATTGAACAACCTCATGACTTAACCCTTAATCTAATCTTGGTCTGATTCCTAAGAAATGCTGGTTTCTAATATGGTGATTGACCATTACTTGGACGGCTTGTGTAATTTACTCTGTACTCTGGAGCAAGTCCCAACTTTCTTCCCTCAGGTCTTACTTTTTTCTTCTATAAATAGGGGATAGGCTCTGACATACATACCTTTAAGATTCGTTTTAAGGGTAAAATAAGATATATATGAAAACTGCCTGAAGAGAAAAGAGAGGTCATCCTTAACAAAACATAGGTTACTTTGTTCTCTGCTTTGGTGGACTACATAGTAATGATGGAGGTTTCTGATCTCACATGTACCCAAATCTCTGGGTCAGAAAGCATGACATGTATACACAATGGCAATGATAACCTAAGCCTGATATGATTCAATAGTTCAGTTTTCTGTATTTGAAAGATGTTTGTGTACAGAATTTTCGCCAGAAAGTTTTTATAGCAAACTTTTTATGTCAGAAGTTTATTTTATTGGTAAAATATTAAATAATATACAGAATTAAAAACTGCACTTACACTTCTGAGAAGAAATAAATCTTGGACAAATTATATGCTTGTTCCTGAGATTCCCTAAATTTATTCCAGTAGCTGTGCACTCAGACAGTACAAACCTTTATAATATAATCCTTTTCACAAAGTATTACAAAGTTTCTGCAGCTTCTTTAGTTGTACATACATACAGACACACACTCACACATGCATATACAACACTCATACACGTATACACAGTACCCACATACATGCACAGAACATGTATGTGTGTGCATTAAAAACAAAGAAAATACAAGTCCCACATTTTAGTCTGCAGTGACAAAACTGTTAGCGGAGGTCTCCAAACTGGTATATAGCAGAGTGACTTGTCACACAGCTGCAAAGACTGTTTCAGTATTTCCGTAGTAAACCTCATTTTCTGAGGTATGGTATTTGAGCCTTAAAAAAACTACATTACACTGAGCAAACCTGACACACAAGGTCTGGAATTTTAATTTTACATATATATTTATATATATATATATATATCTTTTTTAAACAATAGTTTTTATTTTCCCAAATTATTAGTTTGAAAAAAAATGAGGTTTACTGGTTTGACCTATTTTTTTTTCGCTTCTAAAACTTAAAATATCCTAGAAACTGTCAAGCAATTAGTTTTTAAAGTAGTCTAATTACCTTTGGTATTGTTAAAGAAAAAAAATCTAAAATGGCCAAGACATATACTGTACAAATGCAGTAACTGCCTTTAAAATAAATGCCAAAGAAATGTTATCTTTTAAACCAAATATGTATTTACATTACAGCAGTTTTACTACAGGGACACAGGTATGTATAAAAAAAAGAAAATCAGAATACTACATATAAATATGTATGATATGAAAAATACCTCTTACTTAAGTTTGTATGAAAACAAGAGTGCTCCAAATATTTCTTAAAAATTTTCTCCAATAGGTGATAGGTAAGTGTTTAAAATTGAGCTAAGTGCTTTACTTTTATTTTAAAATTCATTTCCAAAAGGAGAATAGAGAAATAAAAAAATACTAGGTTCTTAATTTAAAACACTGGGTAAGGGTCTAAGAAAAAAATTCAGTCTCTAAGAATTTCAACTTTAGGGCACATTTCTCAGGCAAAAGATTACTAATTGCAAAGAAAATTTAGCCTAAATAGAGATACCATGAGATTAGACCAGCAGTTTCCACGTTCTCTAATCTTTTGACTGTGGAGTGTTTTTCTTTTTGCTTGTTGTGTCCTTTAACTAACATACCATAATTTTCAAGGGTTTCTTTTTGTCTTTAACTAAAGAAAGAAGGAGAAAAATAACCATAGTTTTTAAGACTTCAAGAAAAGTATTGCACTTGTACAGAGAGAAAAGAAAACATCTTTTAAACTACATAGCAGAAGCAATCATTCTGGGATTGCAAATAACACATGGTCTAAAAGGTCAACTATTAAGAGCAAAGGTGGCGCCTGGAGAGCCCACTCCAAACCTGGAATATTATTATAGTAATGTTAAAGCATTTTCTCCCAACTGGGAGATAGTTAAGACTTTTTGCTTCAGATTTTTAACATCTTTCTAAATTCTTGCAAAAAAATTGTTTAATCTCTCATAATACACATTTTAGGAAGAAAAGCGAATCATAACACAAAATCCAGCAAAAAAGGAAGGCAAACATATCATGTTATTATGATTACATAATCTCTGAAGTCATATTTTAGATACCCAATATTTGAAAGTGAAAGTAACACAAGGGTTATATACCTCACTAGTTTTAAGCCAACTACCTTTTTAAAAAAATTATAAAACTGCACTTGAGTATAAAAAATATGTCAGCAGATTATACAGCCAGCAAAAATCATACACAAAAAATTAAGACTTAAGAGACCTGTGAATTGGAAATAAGAGTTGACCTAATCCTCAAACTAGTAGAGGGAGAGAGAGGCAGAGATGTCCAGAGACAATGATGGAGGGAACGTGGACAGAGAAAAGAAAAGAGGTGGGGAGAGTAGACAAAATTTAAGAGATCACAAAGAACTTCACTACATAGAAGGGGAAGTGATTTATGTTAAAATCTGAGTGTGCTTGACAGTCAAAATGTTTTATCACAGTTTCAGAAATTGAACTACTTAAAAAACAAACACAGAAGAATAAAACAACAAAAAACAAAACCCAGAGTCTTTCCCTTGTTACAGTGTATTCATTAAAAAAAAAAAAATCCATTTCCAGTAAATTAAGTAGAATCCTGATAAGTGCATAGTTGGGGATTCAGTGACCTCCACCCGTTCAAGAAGCTTTCCTTACTGTGTGTCACTTGAGGTAATTTTGAAGGGCCCGATTAACTGCAAACTGGCTTATCTGTACCTATATGAAGTTTTATGCTGTACTTTATGTAGCTTAGCAGAGGGCCTCTAAATTTTATACTTTATTCACAATAAAAAGGACATCTTAGAAAACTAGTCATTCATGTACCACTCTCTGTATGGGATAAAGGTTAATTCACAACAAATTTATACAGAAAATATACAAATGCCATGTTACGGGAGAAGAACCCCGTAAACAGAATTAGGAACTTATTTCTAAGAGTGTGTGTGAAAAATATCCACAAACTTACAGTACAGCAAGAGGAAACTGAAAGGCTAAAAATACAATGTTACATAAAAACCTTATGGAAATTCCAAAATTTTAGGTTTCTGCAATAAATGTAAAAATATTCAAGATGTCATTATTTGGCCTAGCAATACACTATGATAAAAAGAAACACTAGATTATCACAGCTTCTTGGTCATATGACATTTGCTTTGAATAACAAGCAGCTCATTTTTAAAAAAGCTGTCATATTTTAACACATCCATTGCAAGTAATACACAACCATGGTAGGAAACCATTTGAGATTATGCTTTGGAGAACAGCAATGTGATATGACTGTTCAGTTTTGTTTTGTTCAAGGAGAATTAATTACCTGCTTCTCTACATCATTCCACAAAACATTAACAGGTTAGAAGACAGAAGTTCTAAGACTAGCAGAACACTAGTCTACAGGTGAAATTCCAAAACAATACTATATTTTATTGACCAAAAACTCCACTAATAAAGCCTTGTATGATATTAGAACTTATTCTTCCTTAAAAACAAAACAAAAACACATACCACAATGCAATTCACAGCTACAATTTCCCTCTACCTCATATTTTACCTGCATAATCTCGTAATGGTATTCAGAAATATTATCAAACTAAAAAGATATTAACATCTGGTTTCAAAGTTTCCTTTTACTTTAAGCAGATAAGCTGAAAGTCTCTGTATTGGAAATTCCTCTAACAGTTTTGACCTAGGAACGCAAAGAAGAATTATATAGTAATCAATTTTAAGTGATTTTTAAAAATACATAATAAAAGTGTGGTAGAGCTACAACGGCTAACCAACACTCTCTCAATGCATTTTAAAAAGGCACCAATATAAATAAATTTTATAAGTATTTAATACATTAAATTCAGGATCTTAAGACCAGTTACTGTATATTTTAATTATTTTGCAGAAACTGGAGGTTTAAAAACATTTCTAAGATAACTTTCATATATACAGACTTTAATTTCACACCCCCCCATTCTTCTTTACTTTTGCATTTGGGGAATTTTCTGTTTTAGAATAATTTTCACACAGATAGTACTTACTAAAATATATATAAAATATAACTAAAGATGACCACAAATGTAACTTATCCCTTTTTGTAAAATGAACAGTTCAAAGTTAAAAAATGATGTATCCAGTACCTCCTATAATCTAAGTTCTGTCCTGAAACCAGGAGCATATAGTTTTTTATTTGTATTTTTGCAGCCTTTTCTGTTCTTTTTCCACCATAAGGAATCACTTTAAAGATAACATTTGGGAAGTAAGTAAAACATCATTTTCATCTAAATGCCTTCAACTGATGTAAGTTTTGTCAAACATTTATAAAATATCATAAAGCTTCATGGTTCTGTGAGGTCTACAACTCAGACACAAAAACCATAAATCAAAACAATACCAAGCTCACTAAAACATTCTTGTCTTTCTCCATTTGTCAACAAGTAAAAGTTGAAAATTTTTCTTTTCTGTATCTTCCTATTCAAAAGTAATTTGTGTTTCTTTCACTTTGGAGGTTATATCAAATCAACTTAAAGCCTTTTTTTTTTTTTGATTTGATTTGTTTTGATTTGTTCTGTAAGTACACAGTAAAGCCTCACGGTTTGAGTTGAATAGTTGCAACTAGTCCTAAAGACACACTAGTAACTTTAATATTTCTCAGTACAATCTGGTAAAGTAAACCTACTAAGTTGCTCAGGTATTAACTATAATTTTAACTCTCTATAGGCTCTTGCAACACATCTGATCACTGTGCTTTTTTTCATGAATTTTCTTTAAAAGAATGTGTGTGTATCTGTACTATGATGCATGTATATAGCTGCTTGTATGTATGTAGGAGAGACAATCCCTACTTTTAGCCAAATCTGAATCCTAGTCTCTCGTTCTCCCATTTTGTCCCTCCAGAAAATTCTCAATGGCATGTTTCAACAACTCAAAATCTCTTCCAGTTTGCTTACTGGTCACTTTCACTATTTTAACAAGCCAGATTAGAATGGCTTTTTAAAAGTGATTGACCACTATCAGAGAGAGGTAACACATTTCTCTAACAGGAGCTGGAGATGAAATTCTGGGCAAAATTAGGGCAAAGCAATGTGATGAATTTTTGCCAAACTGGAAAATACAGAAGCTAACCTATTTTCAAGCCCCTCAAATAATCTGTAATGTGAAATCTCACCTAAATAAACTGGGCATATAACTGTTATGTAAAACTTGATTTATTTGGTGTCTGACTCTCATATCTATTTTTAGGTGCTACCACCTTGCATATTTCCTTTCATGAAGAAGCATGCAAATATAGCCATCCAGGGTTTCCCAGAAGCACTGTGTCCACAAAAATTCTGTCTAACCTACACATTCGAATTGATCTTGTCCTTATTTGTCCCTGCCATACCCTGAGCCATCTTTACCTCTTTTTGTTCCTTATATAAAGCTAAGAAAGTACAAGTACACACTTGTAGCAAACACACTCTCAAAAGTATTAAGTCCCTTCAATAAAAAAGATTCTCAGAAAGATGAAATCAGAAAAGGAGAGTGCATTAGTACTGTCCTCATGGGGGTACTATGGAACTCTGCAGGTCCACCTAAATTCAGTTTCATCCCAGGGCAGGTAGGTACATGATTGTTCATACACTGAAAATAAAAAATAGTAACCAGGAAAAAAATTCATAGATGATGCCAGCAGAAACTCACACATAGCCAAAGTTATGAACATATTGACTGCCATCCAAATATTTCCTTGAATTGTAGTAAAACACAAAATCACTAGCCTTAAATTATTTCCCTTCCTCTAAAAGGAAAAAAAAATTAAATTCCAATTATTTATGAGTGGTTGGGGCAGGTGGGTGAGGAAGTCTCAAAGACATGCTTCACCTTTGAATACACTGTATGTTCACGATGTAGTAATGTACCAAAGCATGCAGGAAAAGTGACAGTGGACGTTCTCTTTAAAACAGTTTGCATTTCTGTTTTGGTGCCTTCTCTCAGAGTTAAAGGAACAATTTAGACATTTCTCCAGAAATAATTACCACAGAGGGCTAGTAAAAGAGAGTTGCGTTGTAACCATTTTTGCCTAGCTCTAGCTGTGTCAGTGCTTAGAAGCTGCTTACATAAGCAGATAGTAAACTAGAAAATGAGTGAAGAACAGTACTGGGGCCAGATCTGCCTATCTGTCCACAGTTCTCTAGTCTTGCTAATTCTCACATCATTCTTGCGTCATTAAGAAACACAGTTTCAGCATCCCATGTAATGATTTTTTTTTTTACAGCGGTTATCAGCTTAATGTAATTTTAGTATTCAGAAATGGTTATCTGATAATCCAGTCATGGTCAGGCCTGTCCTCCGTAAACACAAACAGTAAGTTCCCCCTCCAAGGGTGTCCCCCAAGATGAATTTAATCAGTTTCATTCAGTTCCTCCCCTCTAGTGCTGTTAGACTGCAAAGAAAAAGCAGAGGAGCACCCATATAAAAGAAATTAAAATCTGTACATGAAATATGGCAACGTATGTATGAATTGAAAGAAGAAAAATTCTGTAGTAAGGGATTGAGATTCATTTCTGACAGGAACTTATAAATAGTTGCATGTTTTTGAGACAGAAAAATGTGGACATGGACACTTAAGCTTGGAGGTTCAGTCACATTCTGGACTCCAAGAAAGGTAAAAATGTTTTGCTTTTCTGTCTTATCTATAGTTAATGTACCGGTTACACAGACGTTCCCTTTTCCTTGTACCAAAAAGTGGTAAATATTATTATTGAAGAAATACTAGAATAAATAGCCCTAGTTCCATAATCTTATGGGGTTCAAGTTACCACATTCAGGTCAAATTAGCAACTGCTCCGAGGAGATTTTGAAAGAAATAGCCTATGGCAAGATTTTTATAGACCTTCCACTAGAAGAGTAAAAGATGAACAGACTATGGACAAAACACTGGGTGGTCACAGCTTGAGAAAAAACAGTGAAAAGAGAAATACCAGAAAAGGGATTTCTGAGTGGATTTTTTTCCCCCCTACTGTTAGTCTAATTATATTTTTCTGCTGACTGGTTAACACTGATTAAATGCTGATAAAGTGACAATCATAAGCGTACTTTTAGAAACAGATACATATACTATGCTGCCATCACATTACAACTTTAAAAGAAAACTTCCCAAAGCAAATTTAAGCACAGCAGAGGTCCCTTCTGGAAACTACTGACTGCCTCTTAGCCGCTCTTAGACCATGTTATTCTGAAAACTAGATAAAAATACTATTCATTAAAGGTGTTAAAAGTAAGGCTGCCAGGGTGTCTATAAAATGCCAGTCATCAAAACTATGGAAAAACAGTGCTTAAGTTTAGAAAAATAAGATCCTAGGACCTCAGATGTATTTGTAGCTGTCCTTAACTACCTGTAGTTTAAAAATTTTGCTATATGGTACAGTGTACAACATACCGTATTATAAATTCCATAGGGGAAGTAAACATAGAGCCCACAACAACAACTCATCCAAGGAGTTATCACTGAAAATAATGTGTTTGTGTTCCATGATCTCTAGAGGGGAAAAAAAAAGTTTACATTTTGAAACAAATTCTTCTTTGAACAGTAAAATTACTTATCCCATTTTAAACTGTGAAAGTCCTACCCAGAAAACGCTAATCTTTCCTGCCTTCAATCATAATCCTGAACATCAGTGGCAAATTAGAATCCTTAGGTGTGAATCTTTACGAATCAAGTGATTATTTTTTTCTCAAAGCATGATATACCTTAACATCTATGCATGGCAGAAATGAACTGCTCTTTAATTCCCACAAAATAAACAAGCCAAGTTGTCAAGAAACAATATCCCATCCCTTCTCTCTTCTGTTTCTTCCTTCCTTATTGTAATTAGGCAGAGCAAATGACACTGCGTCCACAAAATAAGAATTAATGACAGTAATAATATTAAAAAAAAAAAAAAGGTATGTCAACATCTGAAGAAGGTGGGATTGTAAGTGCAGTATTTCTTCATGTGCAGTTCATTACTTCATAGGGGTCCCCTTTGGAATGAAAAGGCCTAGTGGAATGTGTGCTCCCCTCGAACAATGTGTGATGAAAACTCATAACGGTCCTGGCTTCTGTAGCCACAGATGTTGCATTCCAGTGGGTCCCGGTAGCCATGGCAACCCATGTGAATGGTGTACATGACATGGTCTAGGAAAAGGACTCGACAGTGCTCACACTTGAAGGCCCTAATCTGTTCTCCTTCTCCATTAAAGACCTTGTAGATGTCCTTCAGCGAGCCCTTAGGAGCCTTGGTGGTATCCAAAGCCTTGACATCCTCCTTCATGTAAGCTGGGCTTTGTTTCCTCTTGGGATTTAAGGCTGGGTTTCCTTGGTAGGACTGGTGGTCATCATGGCTGCTTTCTGAGTCAGTAGAATCTAGGCAGCTATTGCTGGGAGAGGCCTCTCTTTCCTGGGGTCGACTCTTTGGTCTGATGAGAGAGATAGGGCCATCCATGTTGTTTTCATGACTATCGGAGGTTTCCCTGCTAATGGGTCTTTCTATCCTATTTGGATGATAGACCTGAGAATAAGCTGAGCTTATAACTGGGGCCACCTCAGCGATTGTGCTTGGTGGGTGCTGCATCAGAGGGTGAAGGGCCTCAGCTCCAAGGTAGGTGATTGCATTGTTGATGGCTTGGTCCATCATATGAGACTGCATCAGCTCAGCCTCCTTCTCATATGTTAAGTTCATATCAAAGTGAATGTCTGGGTAGCTGAATCGCATGAGCTTTTCCCCTGAAAGACAGAGGGGGAGAAAAGTAAAAAAGAAAAAAGAGAACACAACAAAATAAGTGGTTGGACTAAAAATACAAAAGTACAAAGTTAACTCATCACTACCATTTTCCATAATATGGTATCTCTTATTCTTTAGATCAAGTATTTAAGCTCTTTAATTCTGCTGAGACTCACAAATACTCTTCATCTACAAAAAGGATTAGTAACCTAAAAATTTCACAAGCCATTTGCACTTGTTCTAATGCCACCACGAAAATGCATCTAGCCTAAAAGTTATAATTGTGTGTTATCTTATTTTCATTCTCTATTAAAATGTCCACTTGTCTAGAGCTCAGCCACTATAGGAGAAAGAAGAAATACCAGGTGAAAGTAAGTCAGAGATTATACTTGTTTTTGCATACTTTAAACATCAGTGACCAAGCTTCAAAGATCATAAAAGCGAGAGTGATCTGGTTATAACACTTGTTATCTCACAATTGTGTAGGCTTAATTTGGTTGATATAGGTGCTATATTAGAGAAAGATTATAGATCCAATACATGTCATTCTGGAAAATTTTAAAATGCCACAATTAAAATACTGTTAAAAGCTGATATTGTCTGATAAACTGAATGAAATTTAGGGCTATATAAAAATAGGATATTTCCCAAAGCACTTACTTATAAACTTGGAAAATACTATGTTTCATTGTTTTGCTTCTTGAAATGGATAATTATTCATTTTTGCATCAACCCTTTCTTATTTAGACACATGTGCAACGGTGCTGGTATGTATGTATACCCATTGTTAGTTTTCTATACATTTTCTTGACTGAAGGATATTTGTAGTTTTCCCTTTAACATTTACTTCAACTAATTTAATTTTACTTCAGTATTTTACTTCAACATAATATCTAATATTAACTGTAAAAGAGTCTGGTGCATGAAATAGTAGTTTAAATTTTTCTCCTTCAAATATTGCCAGCTTTGGACAGAATACTTTATCTTTGAAAACTTCTGCCACTAAAACAGTGGGTTCTCCTACTAATACTTAGTTACTTTGATAGGTAAATCTTACAGATAAATCCTTCTTTAAAATATATGTGAAGTTCTTATAAACCTTTAGTATGCTGTTGTAGGTGCCTAACATGTGATGCTGATCCACAGAACTGCATTCTGGAAAAATACTTTCATGTGGCTAGTATTATTACAGGTTTGAAGAAATGTCCCCTAAATGAGATGAAGGTAATGGTCAGAGTAATGAAAATGGAAGAAAAAATATGATGAGTAATTATCTTGTAGCATACAATTAAGATATTGCAACGTCAAGAGTTTAAAAGTTAAGATAGACAAACCTAATCTATATTCTCAAAGAGTTTACAGTTTAGAGGGAGTGACAACAATTTAGGGATCATTTATAATACAGTGTGATATGTGGTATGGGGTCAAATAAGAGGAATACATAACTCATAGTAAAAGAAAACTTCTTGAAGAAAGTGACATCAGAGAGAAGAATGTGATGACAAATATTAGCCAAGTAAAGGAATGGTGGGGGTTGGAGCAGCTGGTAGGAAGGCTCAGAGGCTAGAGGGCACGACGCATTCTAGGGATTACTTACACTTTGCATATGGCTGCGAATGGAAGTAGATGAGAAAGTTGGCATCTGATAATATAAGGCTCATTCAACAATTAAGGAGTTTGAATTTTATCCTGAGAGCAGTAAGAACTGAAAGGGTTAAACAGGGAAGTGACTTAACTAGATATTTATTTAGCAAGATGGCTTAGGAAGTTCTTGCTGTAGAGATGTAGAGATCATGGTGGCTTCAACTAGTAGAGTGGCAGTGGAAATGGAGAAAATTCGATGGAATGGAGAGAATTTTAGAAAATGTTGCTAGAACTTGGTGATTATCTAGACACAGAGAATGAGAAAAAGAGATTAAGTATGGAGCCCAGGTTTCTGGACTGGGGAACTTAGTGGATAGCAATGGGATAGAAAAGGTGGTGAATTCAGATTGGGGAATACTATGAGTAATAAGTCATGTCTAATAAGTACTGAGATATAGTCTCAAACTCAGGAGAGAGATCTGGGCTTGAGATATAGATATGAGAGTCATCAGTTGGTTGAAAGTAACTTCTGAAGCCATGGGAATAGATGATATCACCCAGGCATAGGTAAAGTGTGAAAAAGAGAAGGTCAAAAATAGAACCTGGAAGAACATCAAGATTTTTATGCCTGCCCATAAACTAGGGCAAGTGGGATTTGAGCCCCATGCTTAGAGAGCCCTGGGCCGTGCTGCTCATGGAATAAGGAACGTACAGGGACAAGGGAATGTGCTTACCTGAAGCTTACACCCTAGACCATACTCTGGGTACCCAGGACCCCAGAATTCCTTCTCCAAATGGCTGGGAGCTTGCACCAAGTGTCGCACAGTCCTCTTCATAGGGTCCATTGTCCTGAGTACCAACTGTGCTGCCGGTATGTACACTCTTAGGCTTGAAGAACGGTCAATACACTACTCTTGTGTGCTGTGTGTGGGGTGCGATATGAAAAGAACTTGGATGTACAGACTAAAGTCTACACATAGGTACATAAGACCCCTTTTTGCTGCTGGAAAGAATCAGGAGTGGGTTTAAAAGAAGGGCCTGGCTGCAGGTCAGGGAGTGGTGGCTCTGCTCATGCCTCCAAGGTCTGATGTGGAACTCCACGGAATCTGAGAATTCTATATTTATTTGAACTCAGTCTTCCAGATTAGGAGGTTAGAACACAATAGTTTTTAAGCCTGATTGACAATATTAAAATATTTAGGCATATGAATTGAGGCCTCCATTACTACTGTTGTCCCATTTGCGTAACTGTTGGGGTAAATCCATACAAAATACTGAGAAGGAGTGGTCAGAGAAGCTGGAAGAAATGCAAGAGAGATCAGTGTCATAGAAACCAAGGAAAGAGAGTGTTTCCAAAGGAACTAACTATTCAGCAGTGCAAATGCTCTCTAGGTTTAAGATGGTCTAAAAAGGTTCCTCTGGACTTGACACTCTGAAGCTAGTGGACACCTCAGTGAGAATAATTTCAGCAGAGCACAAGGAAGAAAGCCAGGTTGTACAGACTGGGGAATGAGTAGAAAGAAAGAACTTATAGAAAGCAAGTGTAGAGAACTCTTTCAACAACTACATCCTTGAAGAGAAGGAGAAAGTAGGCAGCTGGAAAGAGACCTGGGTTTGGGGTTAGATTTTTTTTTTAATCATGAGAGTTTATCACATTGAATGCAAAAAGAAAAATGCCAATAGAAGGGAGAGGTTAAAAATATATGTGAGAGGGCTTCCGTGGTTGCGCAGTGGTTGAGAGTCCGCCTGCCGATGCAGGGAACACGGGTTCGTGCCCCGGTCTGGGAAGATCCCACATGCCGTGGAGCGGCTGGGCCCGTGAGCCATGGCCACTGGGCCTGCGCATCTGGAGCCTGTGCTCCGCAATGGGAGAGGCCGCAACAGTGAGAGGACCGCATACCGAAAAAAAAAAAAAAAAAAAAATATATATATATATATATATATATGTGAGAAAGGGGGGAAATAATAGTGTAAGTTATCTGGGGGCTGGGATAGGAGAATTCCAGAGCGCAAGAAGAGGAATGAATCGGAAAGAAGGATGCTTCCTTCATCAATGAAAGAAAGTATTCATGTGAATGCACGTGATCCTACAGGATTAGTGATATTATACTGAAATCATTTCAACTGATTTTATTTCCTATGAATCTAGATGTAATATCACCAAGGAGTGAGATACCATGTTTTGGGAGAGTAGAGAAAGGTCGAAATGCCCAAAATGGCGAGTAGGAGAGAAAGCTATTCAGGGATGAATTAAAGGAAGGCTGCTATATAGTAGGGATGGGACAACCGGTATTTGAGATCAGTTACTCATTTATTTACAGTGATGCCAATTCATAAGGCTGCGGGATTTTCTCTAAAATTACTAGCAGCTATGTAGATGTGGAAAAGAGGCTCAATTGGCTCCATTAGAGAGTGGGGTTTTACTAGGAGAAAGGTAGAAGGACAACAAGACAACAGAGTCATAGAATCTAAACTGAATAAGAAAAGAGAGGAGGAAACATATACAGAAAGTTCAAGGATCACTGGCCTGGAGGGCTTGATAAAATCAAAGAACAATATTTAACTGAGGGACATGATAAAAAGAAATTTACAATAAGTGTGGAATGATGAAATTTCTCACTTCAAAAGACATCATAAAAACAGTTACTATGCAATTGTTTGTTATTCAGTTGACCCTTGAACAACATGGGTTTGAACTGCGCTGGTCCACTTACAGGAGGACTTTTTCACCAGTAAATGCTGTTGAATCCATGGATGCAGAATAGTGGATATGGAGGAACTGTGTATAAGGAGAGCCAACTGTAAATTATATGCAAATTTTCTACTGTATGAGGGTCACTGCCCCTAACCCCTATGTTGTTCAAAGGTCAACTGTGTATTACCACTAGGATAGAATCCAAATAAAGAAAAAATACCATCAAATTCTAATAAAAATCTAATGTCCTTATTTTAGAATCAACATGTACTTTAAAAAAATCTACCCTTTTCTAAGGAATTTAATCAAATCGAGAGTAGCATCTCTAAGTCAAAGGAAACATGAAAATATTACAAAGAGCAGAACTAAGTAAATTCAGAAAATAGAATAGCAATAAATTTCATATTTTTCCAACTATACTAGTCTCTAGTTGAGACATAGACATTTAATGGACATCCATCAAATTAATTTTAAAAACAGATGAATGATATTTTTAAAAAGTTATTTATAAACAGGAAGAAAGAGACACAAAGAAATAAAAGTAACTTAGGGCCCAAGGCAGATCTGAGTATACTCTCAGAGGCTAGTTTTAAACTGACCTAGTATAAACTATGATCCTTGGGGCTACCCTTCAGCATTCCTTCAATGAACTTTGTCAGTTAATCTCTCCAGCTTGTCTTAAACTGATATTTTGGTGATTTGTTAGTTCTTTAATTTTAGATTGAAAAGAAATCTTCTCTAAGTGTTTATTGGAGTAGGACAATTGTATCACCCTTTCCTCCCTGAAATAACCAAAGAAAAGATTTTCTCTCAGTCACTACTCAACCCTCACAAGGTGTTCTATAATGCGTTTTGACACTAGAATGTGAGAATCTGTTTATTTTTATCTCTTCTAATTTTTACTCTATGTAAGTCTATAAGAATATATATTACATATATAGTGATAATTCTTTATATTGAATCTGTTATTCATTCATTTTTTTAAAAAAACTAGATGCTTCTGTATCCTCAGAGATACTTTACAACTTACACTCAGAGTTGGCATCATTCTGTATACTGTATCAAAGAATATCTGAGGGCTTGGAAATGAAAAAGGAAAGTCTAACACATCACATTTAATCTTTTCAGTTCAAAACTGTAGGCTACATGAAAACAAAGATCAAAATATGAACTATAGATCCAAATATGAAACATCTTGAATGTAGGCTGCTGCATTATGTATTTTAATGCAGAATTAAAGAAAAAGATTTCTTCATTCTAGATTAAATACTAAAAGCATTAACATTGTGTAAAGAAAACAGCTTAAAAACCTGGCGCTAATGCAAATTTAAAAAGATTACAAAACTGGCTAGTAGGCTACATCATTTCCCTTAAGTCTTGCTATTTGTTATTTCACTTTATATAATATTTCATTTTGAGAAAGTAATTGATTACTATCACTCTTTCCTTCATTTCTCTTTCTTAGGCCCATATGCCTAAGGGTGTGTAGTGTGTGTGTGTTTGTGTGTGTGTGTGTGTGTGTAAATGCGGTACACACGGAGTGGCATAATGGAATAAAGAGATGGGCATTTACTTCATGAACTGAAATACACCAATATATATTTCTAGCACATGGGAACATGCCTTTGCTCATTAAAATCAATTTTTACAGAAATAAAACCCTTTGTAATGCTTACCCACAAACTTTTGTGGAGTGGAGCTTTTACGTTTTCCCATATTCCCTGTGAGCTTCTCTATGACAGCAGGTCTCTCAAAAGGCACCAGAGAAATATTGTTGTCCATAATAGGCTCTTGTTCCTTACAATCTTCCATAGGAGGTACTATATAAAACCATACAAAAAATGTAATCTGATAATTTCTTCAACATTTAAAAAGATACAAAGCTGGACTTGCCGTCTCAATATGTGTTATACAAACATAAGCTAGTATGCTTGAATAAAAAGTAGAAAGAATAACCTCTAGTGTTAAAGTATACTTTTAACACTAGTGTGTGTATACTCACACACACACACACACAGAGGATTTGTTTTTATCCGAGTCTCTCTCAGATCAATGACATAAACTGTCGCCACTATTGGTGGCCAACATGTTCTTCTTGTGTCTCATCTTAGTCCTCTGAAAGTGTTTTTAGCATTGATTAAAATCAATACTACTTTAAGACTGCACTGTTCTCAAGGCTTCTGGAGTTTATTTTTCTAAAACAATTTAAGTAAGTCAATTTGTTTTGGAGGAAACCTTACACAGACACACAGAAGAGCAGTATAATATTTAATCAGTTTTTTTTCACCCATGTATTTTCCTGTAACAGATTTTCTACTTGATGAGCTGAGTGAGCTGTGAGCCCTATTGGCAGTAGCTACATACCTGCACAAAGCAGTCTTCATGAAGGAGATCCAGTTCTAAACATGTCCATGCACAGTAAACGGTGACAGCTTTATGATTGTAATTTATTTTAAAAAGAGCTCTTCAGCAGGACAACATAATCCATTTCTAAACTGGCATATTTGCTTACTGAAGTACTGCTCTAATTCATTTGACATAAACTCTCCAGTCTAAGTTGCTGTGGGCTAATACATTAATTCATAGATATTGACATTACATATTGACATTTATGGTGTAGACACAGAACTTATAAAAGTTGTTTTTGAATAAAAATACTGTCAAAGGACATTTAAGTAAAGATAGAGTAATATCAGAGACAGACCAGATCAGTTGATTAAAACCAATATTCACAGGAAGGACCATAACTTATTATTTCTTGATTACTGTTGCTTTCTCCAATTGTATTTGTGTCAGCACTGTTTGGAAATCTAAAGGTTTCATATCTCAGGATATCTTTACTTGTTCATCATGCACTGTAAAATGATTTATTCTGCTCCTTTCGTTTGTAAAGGGATAGCCCCACTGTGTGAAACACAATGTATTATCCTTTATAAGGGCAGACACTAAGAGTGAGAAAGCAAGAGATGAAAGTTAAGAAAATCCAGTGCACAATTCAGGTGACCTATTTAATAACCAATACAGGTTGCTGATTTTGAAGAAATGAAAAATGGCATCAGAAAATGTTTTTGTAATTCAAGCATGTTTAAAGACATCGATATTCAACCTAAGTTTTGGGTTAACCTAGTATAGCCAGGTGGATGGGCCAGAAAAATTCAATCTTCAATCTCTATTTTAATGGCAAGGGATTCTGTAATTACTGGATGTTAATTTGGGAAAAAATTCCAAGAGGAGACTTAGAAACAAAGAAACACATAGGTCACTTTCTATACAGGTATAATTCATGATATACAACTGCAAAAAGATGTCCCCAGATATGACACACAACATCATGTCCTCTCTTAGCAACAAGTAAAATAAGAAAAAAAAAAAAAAACTTAAAAAGAAAAGCAAAGAAAGAATGACCACAGAATTCAAATAAGGGGGGCCAGGAGGATGGAATGGCAGTGGTGATGTGGAGGGGGGCCATGCAATTAGATACAGATTATTGTCAAAATTTTAACTTTTGTTTTAGGTGTTGAATTCACAGGCACTTACTACATTATTAAAAAATAACTATATAACTGAAAAATTGGCCATGAATGGACCAAAGATGAAAATATGTCATGAGCCAAGATCCGAAACGAAAGAAGGAAAGAGAAAAAAGTTTGTTGTTGTCAATCTTGCTAAAAAACAGCAAAACTGGTTAACAGGGTTTGCCCCCAAATTGAATATACTAATTAGTTTTGAAATGAATAGTCTAAAACTTGGCAGTTTTGCTCTAAGTCTCACCTTGAATTTTCATATTTGCACACATTTAACACTCAAAACGAAACCTGGGTTTGGGAACTGTCCCACACCACCTCCACCTCAATTCAAGTGATTTGCCCCAAGTTCAATGAAGCTCATATGAACTGAAAACAATGACTTTGGCAGAGCTCTGATCTAACTTCTACTTCACAACCAACAGTCCTTTACATATCAAACATTAGTCTTGTTTCTACCATATCAGCAATAATAATAACAACAACAAACTCACCCTATGTGCTAAGTACTGTTTTAAGGCTTTCCATCTGATAATTTATTTAAGCCTTCAACAACCCACTGAGATAGGTACAATTACCATCTCTTTTATACAGATGGGGAAACAAAGACCCAAAGATGTAATTTTCTCAGCGTGCTTTTTAAAAAATTGAAGCATAGTTGATTTACAATGCGTTTTTTTTTTCCAATTTTTTTTTACTGAAGTATTTTCTCAGTGTTTATATCTAGTTAACAGGGAATATATGAGTAGAACCCAGGTGGTGTGACTCGAGAGCCTGGGCTCTTAGCCACTATTTGAGTGTTGACTTTGTATAAACAAGTTTGAAATATTTTTAAGGTCTCCACTGAGAAAAGATCTGACACATTTTATATATTACATAACTAATCTAAATTATTTGCTTTCATGTATCTGGGTGCAACTCATCAAAGTGCTTCTAGATATACATTGCTTGAAACACAAAACAAGTTGTCTAGTTAACTCAATAATGCATTAATCGCATTGTGAGACATTCAGCTAGGCTAAGAAAATACCAATATGCAAACTCCACTTCTTAGAACAAACTTCAAAACCAAATATCTTCCTTATTTTTGAAGTTATAACCATGATAAAAATATTTATCCTTGCATTATTTCATTATCTCACCACATTGATTAATCATAAAGATGGAACCATACAAGTGTTCCCAACATAGCTATTTTGCCAAACAATCCACTCAAATTTCAAATTCCAAGAAGACACAGTCTGAGGGATCTAGATTAGGTCACATGTCCACCCCCCACCAGAAGAGGGCAGGGCACCTAGACTGACAGTCCTGCCATGGCTTCAGCCGATTAGAGAGGACAGCTCTCTAAAGGAAAAGAGAAGTCTTGTTAACTGTAGGAGGATGAGGGCATGTATGACATGTATGACAGGCAAACAAAACAGATGTCTTCTATTTTGTCACAAATTTTCTCCATGTTGTAGAACATAAAAGAAGCTTTTATCTAAATTATATTCTTGACAACATTGGGCAGTGCCCACACTTGAAATCACTCTTTCCATTTTCCCATCCTCTGGTCTTACTCAGCTTCATTGCTCTTTTCTTCCCCTTCCTAATGTGTTCTTGGTCTTCTAGATGTCTTACTCTATGCTCTATATAAGGTTGTACCCATATAACCTTATAAAATCTCTTACTTTAGACTACTACCTATATAGTGATGGCTCCCACATCTTTATTGCCTACTGAGACTTCTCTCAAGAGCTCGAGATCTATATATTCAACTTCCTTCTAGACAGTTTCACTTGGCTGTCTCTCACAGGTGCCTAAAAGATAATGTGTTCAAAAACTGAAATCTCTATTTCCCTCCCCAAGCTTTCTCTTCTTTTCCTAATTTCCATCTCAGTGAATGACACTACCATCTACCTGGTCATCCATGCTAGACACGTTGGGCAAATCCTAGATTTCTTCCCTTTCACCCAGTCTTCTACCCCTCCTCCCTATCACCTCTCCTTATATATATGCATAGAGGTACTATGTGTCTTAGATTCTACATTTATAGTTGCTCTCAAATAACTTCTGCATATTGCCGGCTACTAAGTCCAACTCAGCCAATCAGGAGACTGTTGCAATGGACTACTTGGCCCTATCTTGACTCTTCTGATCTATCTCCCACATTTCTAGCAATACAATGTAAATGTAATAATACTTTTTAGGGTGAAGTACAAAATTCTTTGCTTAGCACAACAGGTCTTTGATGCCCTGCTCATTGCTTCTCTTTCAGGCCTTATCACCTTCCAATTTCTCTTGCCTTTACCAACTGGGCTCTAGTTATACGTAAGTACTGGTAGGTCCTTAACCCACCATGCTCTTTTAGACTTCTTTTTCTTCACACATGCTGCTGTTCTCTCCACATGAAACACCCTTTTCCATTTATTCAGCTGGCTATTCTGCCTTTCAAAACCCCACTCAAAATTTTCCCTAGAAATTCCTCTTGGACACCCACTGTGATTTAGATACCTGTCCTCTGTGCTTATCATCTGATGCTTATCACTCAGTGCTGTAACTGTTGGTTTACTGGTCTATTTCTTCCAATAGCTGGTAAGTGACCTTAGGTAGGGACTGGATTTTATTTGACTCTGTGTCTTTAGTACCCTTTACGATGTGAGACAAATGTAACAGTCAATGGATGTTCACTAAACATCTTAATGAAGGAAATGTTGTCACCCATTGGAAATAGGTTGAACAAGCTTACTAGGAAGTTTATAGGTTCCCAATTGTCTCCATCCTTGCAATAAAGAAATTCCCTTTACCAAATAATTCAAAACATAAACATAAGAATATATATTCTTGCTTTAAAGTTGGCTGTTTTTCTGGGTCACACTTTCATTTTTGTCTTCAGGCAAGGAGCAAAAGCTAATTACATACTTTGCTTTTTAAAGCTTTTACTTGAAGCTGAGAAGACTTGAAAAATGAGCATAAAATAACTCTCAAATAAGATAATCTGCCATAAAACCCAATTCATCATTATCTTTATTTCCAAAACTACAAGTCATCAATTTCCTCCTTTTCCATCAAACTTGAGGACTTTCGATTCTAACTTGTAAATATGTCTTCAGTGTTTCATCCTTTTCTCCTGCTGCTTCTCTTCATCTTTTCCTTGGCATTCTGAGGCCTAGTCTCTCCTCACACTCCAGTCAGGCATCTCTCCTTTATTCTACATTGGTGACACTGTTCTTTAGAAGACAGGAATTTGAATACCCCAATGAAATTCAAACACTGGATTAACATGTAAAGCTCTATCGTTGCATCACAACCTACTGTTTTAGTCTCATTTCCTACCACCCCTTTAACTCCAACTATGTTCTACGTCTAGAAACTTGTTAATGTTCTTTTATACCTCCAAGTCTTAGCCTATAGAAACTTCTCTCCCTGGAATGTGTAGTTTCTGTGAATCTATCAGATCTATGCAATTTTTCTCATCCTTGTGTATGGATCAAACACTTCATTTAAGAAGCTTTTCCAAAAACAAACAAAAAAACCCAAACAAACAAAAAAAGAAGATTTTCCTTGACTTCTCCAGTCAGTTAGGTCACTTCTGCATCTGTGCTTCTGGAGAAGTGTATATGCCTTTATTAGAGCGTTTGCTTCATTTTATTCATCTTTTATGTATTTCCTACCAGACTACAAATATAAGAACAAAATTGTATCCATTTATCTTTATATTCCTAGAACATTCCACAGAGCTTGGCACATAGCAAGCCCTCGATATATGTTTCCTGAATGAAGTGAAAGAAAGTCTCTTTGACTTCAGATGCTTCCTCACTAGAAGGAGCCAACGTGGGAACATGTTTTGGGAAGGAAAGGCTAGGAAATATAACAATGTCAGATATGAAAAAGAAAGAATAGTAATTAATTTCAAAGAGCTAATGGGTGACCACAATAATGGCAACCCCCCTACCTACTCTGAAAGAAAAGACAGAATAACAGATACGATGTAACAGGATACTAAGAGAGGGAAGGTGTAAATATGAATTTCACTGTGGCTCTGTCCAAAACGAGTCACATGCCAAGCCATGTATGTGAGACAAGGTTAATGATGAACTGTAGTAGCATTTTATCCATGTTGTCTCTCTTATGGCATTTATCGACTCCTACCTCATAGGGTCAATTCTCTATTAAGCACGTTAACAAAAGGAAGCAGAGATTAAGGATAATCTCAATTTATTATTAACACCACACCTAGAAAAAGTACAGCATGAAATAGTAGTAATATAAACTTATGTGGTTAAAACTCCATCCATTATTGAAGAACAAATATTTGGGTCTATAAATGATATCAAAACCTACCTGCCCCCTCCCATGCACGCACACACTCCATCTTGGCTTTGTCCCCTGCTCTACCCAGTACCTGAGTGTCTTTCCCACTTTCCTCACTTCCAGTTTCAGAGCCATCTGTACAGACCTTCGCCTGTCAATGGCTAAGCGATCTGGGGAATGGGGGTTGATGCTGAGGCTGTAGTTGTTTAGAAGTCTTTTTACCCCAAAATATACCTGTTGAAACTTTTTGGCACCACTTATTCTACAGCTGATTAATCTCTCAACAGATAGTGCCACGTTGATTGTAATTATTTATGTGTGCCTTACCTCACTCTAACAACATAAGGTCTTTTAGGAGAGATTCTATTTTTCGTATTCACATGTGTTTGCAACACAGTTTCATAAATAACTGTGAATGGAAAAATTAGTTAATAAAACTAATCAGTCAAATGTCAAAATTGCAATGAGAGAATATTATACAGAAAAACTAGTAGTGCCATAAGGTGTCTTTGGAAAACTTTGGCATGCCCCGTGCCTCCATCAGCTACCCTGCCTCAAGCCACCTCTAAAAGCAGCAATTTGAACAGAAACAATGTGCTCAGTAAGTAAATGAAACCTCAAATGCCTAAGTTAACACTGGTAAGCAACATAACTTTATAGGGGATGCAATATTTATTATTTCTTAATATTTAATGCCCTGAAATAGTAAAAAGAACTTTTTTTTTTTTTTTTTTGTACATCCGATCACTTTTAATTCACACCAAGCCTATGAGTGACAAACTCAGACATCACATATCTGGACCAGAGTTGTTGGACTCCTAGGTCCACCATTTTAACCTCGATGCCCTGGATCCTATACTACTGTCATAAGCCCCAGCAATGCAAGCTTGCAGTACAAAATTTACAAAGACTTAAAACATGGACAGGGTTTTTAAAATGTTGGTTGATAATAATAATATAAAAACAAATAGACTCAACTCACAACAATGATAGAATTAAATCTGATTCTTTAGATTATATAACCTATCCTCAATACAAAGAAATGCTTCAATTATTCAGGATAACAAAATAAAAGATTCCCAGTTCAACAACAAGCAATCACTAGCTGTCCAATAAACATGGTTCCACAGTACATACTATATAAAACAAACAAAAACCTCACAGATAATCCTTGAGCTGCCTATAAATACAAAACCGATATTTATATTTTAAAAGTGACTACAGGATTTCCCAACTGTACTATTTAATACTGGGCAAATCTTTTTTAAATGAAAGATATAAATGTATCAGTAAGTTAACATTTCTGTATATATTTGTATGAATAATAAAATCAATCAGTATAAAAATATAGTAGGACCAAAGAGATGCCCCAAATCTAAAGAATTAAAATTCATAACTCTCCTTAAAAAGGATGATTTACTAACACTAACTTTTTAGTTATAGATAAATTATTAATTGATAAACCTTAGGGACTGCTTTCCTACCCGCTATTGTAGGAGATCAGGATGTTTTGTTTGGGTTTTTATTTTTGTGGAGGGAAGTGGCACCTAATTTTGGTCTAGATTGTTCCCCATACTTGTAGAAAGCTAAATCAGTAACTTCCAAGAGAAATCACAAGACAGATTGGAGACATTTTCAATTATATCACTGATCACTTACCTAAGAGAAATGAAAATACACAAATAAACAATTACTTCTTTTAGAAAAACCTATAGACTTATGCGAAGCCATCTCGAACTCTTTGGTGCAGCCAATGTAAAAGAAGAGTAAAGAGTACCTTACTTTGGTGTATTCAAGGCCAGGCGCCATTATGATGGCAATTCAAACAAACGCTATCAGGAATAATTTGGGTGTATCACAAAAACTCAATATAGCTTGTTTGCAAAGTGTCCCAAAGCTCAACTCATTTAAAGTACTTAAGATAATCCCATACAAAGTGAGTGTGACCTGAAATTGCTCTAAAATAGACTATAATGTTACCTTCATGCTGAAGGGTAGAGAGAACTATTTAACCCATAACAAATGACGGAAACAGTAGGGGAGAATGAAAATGGTGAATGCCATTACTACCCACCATGGTGACTCATGACCTGCCCGGCAGCCTCCATGCTGACATTCTGGAGATAGTTGTGGCAGCGTTCCTTGTGCTCCTCCAGTGAACTGCGCTGCTTGTAGCTTCGTCCACAGTAGTTGCACTTGTGAGGTTTACCCACTGTGAAGAGAACTCAAGGTTAGTGTGCTGTCAAGTCTCATCCAAAGCAAAATTACCAGCTAACTTTTGATAGTCTGGAGGAAGCATTTATATGCTTTTCAGACTTAAATCTCTTCCTCCACCACACTCCAGTTGAGACAATTAAAGATAATAAACTTCTACCAAGATTAAAAGACAGCAAGAAAAGGCAGATCGTACCTTTGGTGACAGGGGAAATAATGAATCAAATCATGCTCTGACTGTATCCTAGATCATGAGAGGCTGATGACTGATCTTCAAATTATCTGACTCTTAACACTAACATTTACTCTTACACAGTTCTCTCTCAGCTCTGACTCATTCAAAAGACAAATCAGGAGTGTCCTAGATACATGATGAGAATTATTTTTATTTATTGGGAGGGGGCTAAGAATAGAGAATTTTACTGAAGGAAACTAAAATCCAACAACTTGAAATGTCATTGTCTAATGAAAAGATTATTCATGGGTACCCAGAAGACTAGAAAGAATTCAGGTGATGAGAAAAAGCACAGATAAAGGCAGAGAGTTTCTCTTTTCTTTCCACCTTGGTAAGAACTATTCACACATGCAAAACTTTGCGGCAGATCAGCCTATTCTCCTACATCAGTCAGCACTGTTCTTATCTTACCAAGAATTATTAACCTACTAGGTGCTTTGAGTCAGGATTATTAACAGTAATCACCAAAGCCCTAACATATTTAGTTATACAACGACAGTGATACTTAATTACATATTTCACATTCAGGAAATGAATTATTTTCTAATAGCCACATCTCATTATACCTGGTAAAATACTTCAATGCTCACATTAAAAAAAAAAACTTTAAAAAATTAAGAAGGAAAAAAAACACATTTAGGGAAAGAGGTGTGTTTTAATGTAAGACTATTCACAAGGGTATCACAGAGCACTTTGATTCTTGGTGTTGAACGGATACAGAAAACCATAAAGCATCAGGTGGTCTGTTGCCAAAGCCCTCAGTTAAGCACATTGTGAATCAGGTCAGCTGCTCTCATTTGACTCCCTTAGGAATCATTTTGTTTTGCCTAGAGGACAAATAGACAACTCTTTTTCATGGTCAAAGATAGCATCCTCAACTCCAGGTCCCTTACAAACCCATGCTAGGATAATGGTCATAAATGAAATTGAAATACTTTAACAAGACAAGGTATTCACACCTGCATAAAGATTTCACTACATTGATTAAAAAAACCAAACAAACCTTTAGATTGTATTTGAGGTGCATATAAATTCAAATCAGTTATTTGATAATCGCAATTTTTTTGTAAACCGTCTTAAAAAACCAAAGCTATCTAAGGCAGGATCAGTCATTTCTAAAAATACTAGGCAAAGTAACTTCTATTTTTCAGAACCAAGAATTTCTGGGAAGTAAAAACTAGGTAGCTTTTTATATTGTGAAGACTCTTACAGCATTGTGTGAGAGCATAAAAAATACAAGAAAATATTCTTTTAGTCAAAAATATTAATGTAAATAGTATAAATATATTTATATATAATTGCATTCCAAGATATGGGGCTACATATGACAAAAAGCCTTTTATGAATTTTCTCTCAACAAGTCTATTAAGCAACTAATACTTGTTAAGCATATACATTGTAGTTAACAGCCCACTATAAACTAGTTCCATCATCTCTGTCTTCCCCTTCTTAAGTCCTGTTGCACTGTGTCCTGTGATACCTATGTTTTACTGTGAACATAATATCCTCCTATACTTCTTCCCCTTATTTCTCTAAGCAATTGACACCTTTTTAACTTAATTAAAATATAGTTCTTGTCCACTTCCCTTGGCTCACAATGCTCTATAAACTCCCAACTCCCCAGATGAGGAAGAAAAGACAGGATGCTTTCTACTCCCCTCATTTTAGAATTCAACCCCATCTGCTTTACTTCAGCCTCTCCCATTTTGTCATCTATCTGTTTAAAACGTCACTCTTCCTCTCTTCATCCCATCCTTGTTCTCTGTAAGTATAACAGATATTGGAGTAAATTGCTCTAAAAGTATAACCTCAATTTCCCCAAATCTTCATCTGTATTCTATTCCAGGAATCCACATACTGGGTGACATGCTGGACTCTGACATCTCATAACTATTCTACGTCCAAGAAATTTGTTCTGGAAGTGTTCCACCTTACCCTTCTACATGTCTCATTTAATACATCTTTATTGAAAGCCTACTAGGTACCAACACTGGGACAAGGCTGGAATGTAAAGTGGAGAGCAAATTCTCATGGTGCCTATCCTCATGCAACCAACAGTCTGTTGAGGAAGACAGACATTTAACAAATATACAAGCAATACATTACAAATTGTAAATTCTACAGAGCTAAAGAATGGTAAGCTAGTATAACATGGGGATCCCAATTTAGTGTGAGAAGGTTGGACAGGAAGGTCTACCTGAGGTATGAACATTTAGGCTGATAAATGAAGAAAAAGTAGAAGTTCGTCAGATAATGGGGATGTGGGGGAGGGTGGAGGAGAGACAGTGTTTCCGGGAACTGCCGTCATCTCTTTCTATTTACTCTCAAGTTCTTAGCTCCTTCGAATTCTAGATCATGCCCTTGCTACTCTTTGGAAAATTATTTTCAAGCATCATCAACAGTCCTTTCCAAATCCAATGGCTCTACTATCCCTACAAGACCATTTCCTGTCAGTTCTTTGATATTTCTTTTTTTCTTCCTCCAGTTTTATTGAGATATAATTGACATAAGCACTGTATAAGTTTAAAGTGTACAGTAGAATGATTTGACTTACATACGTCATGAAATGATTACCACAATAATTTTAATGGACATCTATTTTTCCTAAAAATCAATGTCACAAAAATACTGTTTATATTTACTCCCTATATATGATGAGTTTAACTGTATAATGGGTATCAACTATATGAGTTAATATGTATAACATATGTATATATATTCACAGAAAAGGACCAGTCTTTTGCTACTTTTCTTTTTACAAATGTTATTATTTACACAGTCTCACTATCTGAAACACCTTCATTCTGCTACCCCTCCTCAAAGCTCCCTTAACTCCCCAGTGCCATCTTTTCCAGGCTCCGGGTCTCCATGATGTAGTACCTTCAACACAGGGACCTTCTATCGCCCTTCCCCTAATAAAGTTCTATATTGAGGGTTAAAAAAAAAAAAATTAAAAAGAAGTCATCGATAGTCTCTGAAGTGCTAAATCCGGTAGACTTTAATCAGTCCAAAATGTTCCTAATTCCTTGCCCCTATCAAACTTTCAGGAGTCTTGAATCTCCTGTTTTAGCTTCTGGGATCAGATTCTGCATCCTCACTCCCTGGCTTCTCAATCTTTTCCTACCTGGTAAATATATATGTACCTCCAGGTTTTGCTCTCAGTACAGTAGTCTCCCCCTTTTCCCTCTAGATTAAGCCCTCATTTCTATGAAATGTCCAAATCATGCCTGGAATAATTTCCCATGTTTGGAAGCTCCTATTTGTCACAAACATTTAAAAAGTGATCATGGTGAACCCAAGGACACAGTTTCCCCCCTCTGTGCTCTCACAGTGCTCTGTCCATATTCTGTTGATGCATTACTTATGATAATTGCATTGTAATTACCCATCTGATCTCTGTTTCCCTCGTCCTAAACAACGAGCTCTGTCATGAGCTGTTTTATTCAATTTGGAATTGATAGTGCTTACTGTAGTTATTAAACATAGGAGGTACTCAATATGTATTTGCTGAATGACTGTACTTCAACCTCATACTTCCAAATGCCTTTGGAGTATTGCGTTATGCATATTCCTCTGAAATCTAAAATTCAACATATCCAAAATTATCTTCCTCTACAAAACTAATTCTTTATTCTGACTGCTCTTTTGTGCGTTACCGCTGTTTTAATAAACCAGACTCGTGATAAGGCAACCACTATTGTTGCCTCCTACCTCATTTCTCACATCCAAATAACTGCTCAAGTTTATCCCTCCTTCTCACTCCCAGAACCAATTTCCTAGTTCAAATGTTCATTACCATGAACCTGGGCAAGCTTAGTATACTTCAAACCAGGTGTTCTCTTCCCTTGTGTAATTATTTTACTCCTCTCCTCAACAACCTTCAATGACTTTTCACTTCTACTGAACAAAGTCCAAATCCCTGTACTTGGCATTCAGCATCCTACACTGTCTGGTCCCAAGGGATACATCCCATCTTCTACCCCAGGATTCAGCCAGGATTACCTTCCGCTTTTACACTTCTGAGTCTTAGTTCTTTCTGGAATGGCTTCACACAATTTCTGCCCCTTGAAATCCTACGCATCCTTCCAATCTCCCTAACCATGTTCCATCCAAAAGCGATCTTTCCTACTAAAGAACTGTAACTGTATTGGTCCTCACACTTAGGAAACTTGTAACATTCTGTCTCTCGAGTTATTTGTGATTACATCTGACCCATGAACAACCTGGGTTTGTACTGCATGGATCCACTTATAATGTGAATATTTTTCGACAAATACTTACTACAGTACTGCATGATCTGCAGTTGGTTGAATCCACTAATGTGGAACCGTGGATGTGGAGGGCTGACTGTGAAGTTATATGTGGATTTTCCACTGCAAGGGAGGAGGTCTTTGTGCCCCTAACCCCTGTGTTGTTCAAGAATCAACTGTATGTATACATTCATTTTGATCTCCCATGTTAGATTATGAGCTTCTTGAGAGACTGAAATAATGTCTTATATATCTTTGTAACCTCCAAAGAGTTTAGCATGGTGATTTGTTCACAGCAAGAACTAATAAGTGGTGTTTTCATGAATGACGTCATTTCCTAACTCTTTAAATATTTTCCTTTCCCTGGTTTTCCCTGAATCTTTCACGAACTCTAAAAGCAATGCATCCATATAGAAAATTTTTTAATTCACCAAAAATTATTTATAATTATATCATTTAGAGATAAGTATCTTTAACATTTTTATATCATGTATTTTTTCTATGCATGCAAAGATATATTTTGTTATGAAATTGGGTCATTTTATATGCTGTATTTTACAATCTGCTTATTTTACTGAACAATATATCTTAAAATTTCCCCATGATATAATAGTTTTGTTGCTGCTGTTAGGTAACAATTTTTTCCTGAATTCTAAAATTATGATATGCTGATTTAGTTTGCCTTAGCATTCTTAGTCCTTTTCTTATTTACTTTAATAATTATTTTTCTTTTTACCATAGTTACTATGCCCATACTTGAAAAAGAAAAAATCAAATAGCCCTAAAGGGCACTTAATGAAATAGTCTTCCACTCACCCCACGCCCATCTAAACATAATCTATTTCTCTGTCCTCTCTTTTTGGAATTTCTATTAGTTTGATGTTAGACCTTCCGGATTGAGTCTTGAAATTTTTTTCCCTCATATTAATTATCCTTTTACCCTGTTTACTTATAGAAAAATTCCTCACCTTTTTCTTTGAATCTTTCTGTGAAATATTTTCTGGCGAATATAAATTTCTCTGACCTCTTTCCTTTTTCTTAAAAATAGTATTCTGTTTTTTCATAGGTACAATAACATTTATCTGGGCATAATTTTTTCTTTTTAAAAAAGTTCTTTTTATATTGTCTTCTCTGGCTTTTTTTCTTTTTTACATTGGTGTCCGTATTGGAGGCTTTCCTTAAATGCCTGGTGCCTGAATATTTATTGTCCATTTATATTTAACAGTAAGGCACTAAAAAGCTAATTGGAAGTTCAGGAAACACAGGTGAGGTTTGTGAACTACTGGTGAACTACTGCAGAGTGACCAGGTAATGAAGCAACCTTTTCATTGTCAGACCCCCAAATATAAATATATATGTCTTTTCTCTAGGACCTCTCAATTCCCTTAGAAAAGATACCTCCAATTTCCAGCCCTGGGGGTATGGGGGGATATGAAGCTAGATATTAGTATTCCGGAAGTAAGGCAAGATACGGGGCCAGAAATCTAAATGTTCAACTGTAGTCTTTTATATACTGTCCCTGCTTTAAGTCCTTTGTTTTCCCCCTACTCTCTACTTTTCCTGGAGTCTCTAAGCTAGAACCTTTCCAATTCAGTATCGCCAGAGAATAAATGTCATTTTCCTGTAGTTGGTTGGCTGTAGTGAGAGTGGTTCTGTGGCCTGTTTTGTATTCAGATTTTGAAATCCTTTTATATTCAATCCAGAATTTCATCCCTACCATCAACAGTCATGTTTCTTCCAAGTCCAGAGACTTTTCAGGATTCTCTAGGGCCAAATGGCTTTGCTACTCATCCTTTATTCCCTTCTATAATCACTATAAGTTCCCGAGTCTTCTGTTTTGGGAAGTCTATTACCAGCCCTCCCTCTATCTTCTTTCCATCTTCCTCTTGCTGCTATTCTGTCCTTTCCCATTGTCTTTGATCTTAATGCGTTTATACTTCTAGAAACGTCTACTGTGATTTTAGTGTAGTTTTAAAGAGTAGAGACAGATGTAGCTTTTCATTTCATCATGTTTAGACAGCAACAGACAGCATCACTTTTAATGTTGGTATGCTATGGCTCTGGAAGGGTGTGCCATAACTCTGTATTTAGATAAATAGGAGCATGACATGTTAGTAAAGATTAGCCACCAAAAAAGGAATCACATATTTGTAAGACAAGGGGAATTTGTGGAAATGTAAAACTAAATATTTCCTCTATTCTACTCTAATCTGCTATGTATTTGTCTGTTATAATACAACATTCCTACCTATATTCAAATATGTTTTAGTGTAACCATTTGCAGTGGTTCTCAAAATATGAGCTGCATGCCTCCTATGTTAGAATTACCTGGAGTGCTCTTAAAATGCAGATTCTTGGGCACCATGCTAGGGCCTAGAATTTCTGAGAGAGGTACTCTGATCTCCCCATGTTTAACAAGCCTGCCAGGTAGTTGCTTACGTACTGAAGTTGAAAAACAATGGTCTATAGAAGCTCATAAATCATCATGTTCTCTAAGTCCGGTATTGAGTTAAAATTTCTTATCAAAGTGAAGAATACTTTTCTTAACTCCACCATAATGATCTTAGTTATATTACTGAAGGAGTTAAAATTAATTTTCTTTTACAAGAAATGTTGGGACGAAAATCTGAAAAGCCTATGGATGAAGTATCATTTATTATTGGTAAAAAATTTTTTAAAATATTTATTTTGGTATGGGAGTTTACTCCTGTACGTTGATAACATCTTTTGAGGACAGTGATCCAGTTTAAACTTTACATCAATTCTACTTCAAACTGACCTGTGTGTCTGGATTTTAAAATTCAGGTGGATCAGAGTCAGTTTGGGGCCATCCCGACTGGTTAGGAGAAACCCTAGAAGTTACCCCTTGCTCCTGGGAGACCCCAGTGGGGTCCAAATGCTGGGTGAGCCCAACATGTCCACAGTAGGTTCCCGAGGATACAGACCCAAGCCTGGAGATAGTGTGTGAGATGCCACCCACAGCATCGCCATCTGGGAGAACAGGAGGGGAGAGAAGACTTTAACAATCTGCCGTTAACCCAAAGAGGCCTCACTTAGCCGGAAGTTGCCATTTTACCCTGGAATTGTGTGTTACAACTGGAAGAAAAGGAATAATGTTAATGGACCCGTTTGCTTCCCAATTCTACTGATAGTGCAAACTTGAGCCACACATTACTTGAATTATATGGTCAAGAAAGGAGCCGCATTTTCATGAAACGCATGGGTTCATGTTTGTTTCATTAAAAATTTGGGCCACACCAGAAAGACAAGATCCAGCCTCATCCACCAGAACACAGGCACTAGTCCCCTCCACCAGGAAGCCTATACAACCCACTGAACCAACCTTAGCCACGGGGGGCAGACATCAAAAACAACGGGAACTACGAACCTGCAGCCTACGAAAAGGAGACCCCAAACACAGTAAGTTAAGCAAAATGAGAAGACAGAGAGACACACAGCAGATGAAGGAGCAAGGTAAAAACACACCAGACCAAACAAATGAAGAGGAAATAGGAAGTCTGCCTGAAAAAGACTTCAGAGTAATGATCGTAAAGATGATCCAAAATCTAGGAAATAGAATGGAGAAAATACAAGAAGCGTTTAACAAGGAACTAGAAGAACTAAAGAGCAAACAAACAATGATGAACAACACAATAAATGAAATTAAAAATTCTCCAGAAGGAATCAATAGCAGAATAAATGAGGCAGAAGAAAGGATAAGTGACCTGGAAGATAAAGTAGTGGAAATAACTACTGCAGAGCAGATAAAGAAAAAAGAATGAAAAGAATCGAGGACAGTCTCAGAGACCTCTGGGACAACATTAAATGCACCAACATTCGAATTATAGGGGTCCCAGAAAAAGAGAAAAAGAAAGGGACTGAGAAAATATTTGAAGAGATTATAGTTGAAAACTTCCCTAATATGGGAAAGGAAATAGCAAATCAAGTCCAGGAAGTGCAGAGTTTCCCATACAGGATAAATCCAAGGAGAAACACACCAAGACACATATTAATCAAACTATCAAAAATTAAATACAAAAAAAAATACTAAAAGCAGCAAGAGTAAAAAAACAAGTAACATGCAAGGGAGTCCCCATAAGGTTAACAGCTGATCATTCAGCAGAAACTCTGCAAGCCAGAAGGGAGTGGCAGGACATATGTAAAGTGATGAAAGGGAAAAACCTACAAACAAGCTTACTCAACCCAGCAAGGATCTCATTCAGATTCAATGGAAAAATTAAAACCTTTACAGAGAAGCAAAAAGTAAGAGAATTCAGCACCATCAAACCAGCTTTACAACAAATGCTAAAGGAACTTCTCTAGGCAGGAAACACAAGAGAAAGAAAAGACCTACAGTAACAAACCCAAAGCAATTAAGAAAAAGGTAATAGAAACATACATATTGATAACTACCTTAAATGTAAATGGATTAAATGCTCCCACCAAAAGATATAGACTGGGTGAATGGATACAAAAACAAGACCTGTATATATGCTGTCTACAAGAGACCCACTTCAGACTTAGGGACACATACAGACTGAAAGTGAGGGAATGGAAAAAGATATTCCATGAAAATGGAAAGCAAAAGAAAGCTGGAGTAGCAATTCTCATATCAGACAAAATAGACTTTAAAATAAAGACTATCACAAGAGACAAAGAAGGACACTACATAATGATCAAGGGATCAATCCAAGAAGAAGATATAACAATTGTAAATATTTATGCACCCAACATAGGAGCACCTCAATACATAAGGCAAATGCTAATAGCCATAAAAGGGGAAATCAACAGTAACACAATCATAGTAGGGGACTTTAACACTCCACTTTCACCAATAGACAGATCATCCAAAATGAAAATAAATAAGGAAACACAAGCTTTAAATGACACATTAAACAAGATGGACTTAATTGATATTTATAGGACATTCCACGCAAAAACAGCAGAATATGCTTTCTTCTCAAGCGCTCATGGAACATACTCTAGGATAGATCATATCTTGGGTCACAAATCAAGCCTTGGTAAATTTAAGAAAATTGGAATCATATCAAGTATCTTTTCCGACCACAATGCTATGAGGCTAGATATCAATTACAGGAAAAAATCTGAAAAAATACAAACACATGGAGGCTAAATAATACACTACTTAATAACCAAGAGATCACTGAAAAAATCAAAGAGGAAATCAAAAAACACCAAGAAACAAATGACAATGAAAACACGATGACCCAAAACCTATGGTATGCTGCAAAAGGAGTTCTAAGAGGGAAGTTTATAGCACTACGATCCTACCTCAAGAAACAAGGAACATCTCAAATAAACAACCTAACCTTACACCTAAAGCAATTAGATAAAGAAGAACAAAAAAACCCCAAAGTTAGCAGAAGGAAAGAAATCATAAAGATCAGATCAGAAATAAATGAAAAAGAAATGAAGGAAATGATAGATCAATAAAACTATAAGCTGTTTTTTTGAGAAGATAAACAAAATTGATAAACCATTAGCCAGACTCATCAAGAAAAAAATGGGAGAAGACGCAAGTCAATACAGTTAGAAATGAAAAAGGAGAAGTAACAACTGACACGGCAGAAATCCAAAGGATCATGAGAGGTTACTACAAGCAACTGTATGCCAATAAAATGGACAACCTGGAAGAAATGGACACCTTCTTAGAAAAGCCCAACCTTCCTAGACTGGCCCAGGAGGAAATAGAAAATATACACAGACCAATCATAAGCACTGAAATTGAGACTGTGATCAAAAATCTTCCAACAAACAAAAGCCCAGGACCAGATGGATTCATAGGTGAATTCTAACATTTAGAGAAGAGCTAACACCTATCATTCTCAAACTCTTCCAGAGTATAGCAGAGGGAGGGACACTCCCAAACTCATTCAATGAGGCCACCATCACCCTGATACCAAAACCAGACAAAGATGTCACAAAAAAAGAAAACTACAGGACAGTATCACTGATGAACATACATGCAAAAATCCTCAACAAAATACTAGCAAACAGAATCCAACAGCACATTAAAGGATCATACACCATGATCAAGTGGGGTTTATCCCAGGAATGCAAGGATTCTTCAATATATGCAAATCAATCAATGTGATAAGCCATATTAAAAAATTGAAGGAGAAAAACCATATGACTACCTCAATAGATGCAGAAAAAGCTTTTGACAAAATTCAACACCCATTTATGATAAAACCCTCCAGAAAGTAGGCATAGAGGGAACTTACCTCAACATAATAAAGGACATATATGACCAATCCACAGCTAACATCATTCTCAATGGTGAAAAACTGAAAACATTTCCTCTAAGATCAGGAACAAGACAAGGATGTCCCCTCTCACCACTATTATTCAACATAATTTTGGAAGTTTTAGCCACAGCAATCAGAGAAGAAAAAGAAATAAAAGGAATCCAAATCGGAAAAGAAGTAAAGCTGTCACTGTTTGCAGATGATATGATACTATACATAGAGAATCCTAAATATGCTACCAGAAAACTACTAGAGGTAATCAATGAATTTGGTGAAGTAGCAGGATAGAAAATTTATGCACAGAAATCTCTTGCATTCCTGCACACTAATGATGAAAAATCTGAAAGAGAAATTAAGGAAACATTCCCATTTTCCATTGCAACAAAAAGAATAAAATACCTCGGAATAAGCCTACCTAAGGAGACTAAAAGACCTGCATGAACTATAAGACACTGATAAAAGAAATTAAAGATTATACAAACAGATGGAGAGATATACCATGTTCTTGGATTGGAAGAATCAACATTGCGAAAATGACTCTACTACCCAAAGCAATCTACAGATTCAACGCAATCCCTATCAAACTACCACTGGCATTTTTCACAGAACTAGAACAAAAAATTTCACAATTTGCATGGAAACACAAAAGAACCCGAATAGCCAAAGCAGTCTTGAGGAAGAAAAACAGAGCTGGAGGAATCAGACTCCCTGCCTTCAGACTATACTACAAAGCTACAGTGATCAAGACAGTATGGTACTGGCACAAAAACAGAAATGTAGATCAATGGAACAGGGTAGAAAGCCCAGAGATAAAGCGACGCACTTATGGTCACCTTATTTTTGATAAAGGAGGCAAGAATATACAATGGGGAAAAGACAGCTTCTTTATTAAGTGGTGCTGGGAAAACTGGACAGCTACATGTAAAAGAATGAAATTAGAACACTCCCTAACACCATACACACACACAAAAAAAACCCAAATGGTTTAAAGACCTAAATGTAAGGGCCAACACTATATGACTCTTAGAGGAAAACATAGGCAGAACACTCTGTGACATAAATCACAGCAAGTTCCTTCTTGACCCACCTCCTAGAGAAATGGAAATAAAATAAAAAATAAACAAATGGGACCTAATGAGACTTAAAAGCTTTTGCAAGCAAAGGAAACCGAAAAGACAGCCCTCAGAATGGGACAGAATATTTGCAAAAGAAGCAACTGATAAAGGACTAATCTCCAAAATTTACAAGCAGCTCATACAGCTCAGTATCAGAAAAAACAAACAACCCAATCCAAAAATGGGCAGAAAACCTAAATAGACATTTCTCCAAAGACGATATACAAATTGCCAATAAACACATGAAAGGATGCTCAACATCAGTAATCATTAGAGAAATGTAAATCAAAACTACAATGAGGTATCACCTCACACCAGTCAGAGTGGCCATCATCAAAAAATCTACAAACAATAAATGCTAGAGAGGATGTGGAGAAAAGGGAACTCTCTTGCACTGCTGTGGGAATGTAAAGTGATACAGCCACTAAGGAGAACAGTATGGAGGTTCCTTAAAAGACTAAAAATAGAACTACCATATGACCCAGCCATCCCACTACTGGGCATATACCCTGAGAAAACCATAATTCATATACCAAAATGTTCACTGCAGCTCTATTTACAATAGCCAGGATATGGAAGCAACCTATAAGTGTCCACTGACAGATGAATGCATAAAGAAGATGTGGCACATATACACAATGGAATATTACTCAGCCATAAAACGAAAGGAAATTGATTTATTTTTAGTGAGGTGGTTGGACCTACAGTCTGTCATACAGAGTGAAGTAAGTCAGAAAGAGAAAAACAAATACCGTATGCTAACACATATATATGGAACCAAAAAAAAAAAAAATTCTGAAGAACCTAAGGTCAGGACAGGAATAAACACACAGACGTAGAGAATGGACTTGAGGAGACAGGGAGGAGGAAGGGTAAGCTGGGATGAAGTGAGAGAGTGGCATGCACATATATACACTACCAAATGTAAAATAGATAGCTAGTGGGAAGCAGCTGCATAGCAGAGGGAGATCAGCTTAGTGCTTTGTGACCACTAGAGGGGTGCGATAGGGAGGGTGGGAGGGAGATGCAAGAGGGAGGAGATATGGGGACATGTGTATATGTATAGCTGATTCACTTTGTTATAAAGCAGAAACTAACACCATTGTAAAGCAATTATACTCCAGTAAAGGTGTAAAAACAAAATTCAAGTGGAAAAACTTACATTGACCAATTTCTCTTACATTGCTGGTTGTGCTGTTGCAGTCTTTTATGAGGGCTATATAGTGTTATTTCACATAAGAAAGAACAGCATGGAAATTAATCCTTTCCACTAGCAAAAGATAAATGGTTTGCCTGGGTGTTGATTGTGGGAGTCTATCTTTCCCACTTCCCACAACACCACGTTAAAAGCCAACTGGAATATGTTGTCAGAACATAGCTAAAGCCTTTAAGTCATTTATTTTTCAACAAAATTACTTTGAGAACTCATGGGGAAAAAGATAAAAGGAGAGGTTGGGAAGAGAGAACCATTTTAGAGTTGCCAATTTCCTTACTTGATAAGCTAAAGTAGGGCTCATTCACATGGTCATAGCTTTACATGGGCACTTCCAACCATCTTCCTCAAATATCTGTTGCCTCTGAAATCTGAGTTATAGTACATATAGATTTTTACTTTGTTAAATCAGTTTTATTGAGGTATAATTTACATTAAATAAAATCCACTCACTTTAAGTATATAATTCAAGGAATTTTGAAGTATATATGGTTGTGTAACCACCATCACAATTACAATATTTTAATTTCCATCACCTTAAACCAAAGTTTGGGACTGACATGTACACACTGCTATATTTAAAAATAGATAACCAACAGGACCTACTGTAAAAAATAAATAGATAGATAAATAAATAGAAACTCGGAAAAACTGAAATGTATGAAGAATACAAATTAAAATCATCTGCAATAAACATTATTATAAATCTAAAAAAAGTAGGTCTTACTAATAGAGTTAGTCTTTAAATTGGGTAGTGTAAGTCATCCAATCTTGATTTTTCAAAATTATTTTGGCTATTTTAGGTGTTTTGTATTTCCAAAGAAATCTGCAATCAATTTGTCAATTTCTATAAAAAAAATCCTGCTAAGATACTGACTGGGATTGTATTGAATTGATAGGCTAAATTTCAGGAGAGTTAACATCTTAACAATACTGAATTGTTCAAAATATGATCATACTATCTCCATTTACTTAGGTCTTCTTTAATATCTCTTGGCAGTGTTTTATAATATTTCTTGCACATAATTACATAAACCTAAGTATTTCACATTAAATTTATCTCTATTTTTCATATATTTTGGATGCTATAATAAATGGCATTGCTTTCTAATTTTCAGTTTCCAATTGTCCATTGCTAGCATGTAGAAATAAACTTGATTTCTTTTTATTAACTTTGCATCTTACAACCTTAATGAAATCACACATTAATTTTAGTTGTTTGGTAAATTCCTTGTTATTTTCTATGCTATAGGTGATCACGCCACCTAAAACAAAACATAGTTTTATTTATTCATTTCCAATTTGTATTCTTTCCCTTGCCATACTGCATTGACAAGACTCCCAAGAAAAGAAGTACAGAGAGCATTCTTGCCTTGTTCCTACTCTTAAGGGTAAACTTTCATTCATTTATTGTTAGTGTGATGTTAGTTGAAAGTCTTTCAAGGATGGTTTTTATCCTGTTGATAAAGTACCTTTCTATTCTATTGCTGAGAATTGATAAACCCCACTTTGTCAGGATATATTATCCTTTTTTATATATTTCTGGATTCTACTTGCTAAAATTTTGTTAAGGATTTTTGCATTTATGTTAAGGAGGGATATCGCTATACAGTTTTCTCATGTTATAATGTCTTTGGTTTTGGCATCAGGGTAATGCTGAACTCATACAATTAATTTGGAAGTATCACTCCCCCTTCTATTCTCTGGAAGAATTTTCTCCTTACATTATTTCTACCTTAAATGTTTGACAGAGTTTAAAAGTGAAGTCATCTGGCATTTTCTTTGTGGGAATGTTTTTAAATATTGGGTGGGCCAAAAAGTGCCTTTGGTTTTTTAAATAAAAATAAAAGACATTTTTCAATTTCACCAAGAACTTTATTGAACAACGTATTCACCCTTTTGTTCCACTACCTTCTGCCATTTTTCAGGCAACTTCATATTCCATCTTCCCAAAACTTTTTATTTTTTTGAGCAAAGAACTGTTTCAGGTGCCTTTTACAGTCTTCCAGGGAACTGAAATTTTTTCGAGTAAGAGAAGTTTGTAAAGACTGAAATAAATGGAAATCCGAAGGTGCAATGCCTGGCGGATGAATCAGAACTTCCCAGCCAAGCTGTTAACAGTTTTTGCCTGGTCATTGAAGAAACATGCGGTCTTGCGTTATCCTGATGGAAGATTATATCTTTTCTATTGACTAATTCTGGACACTTTTCATTGAGTGCCACTTTCAGTTGGTCTAATTGGGAGCAGTACTTGTTGGAATTTAATTGTTTGGTTTTCCAGAAGGAGCTCATAATAGAGGACTCCCTTCAATACCACCATATATACAACATCACCTTCTTTGGATGAAGACTGGCCTTTGGTGTGGTTGGTGGTGGTTCATTTCACTTGCCTCAGGATCTCTTCCGTTCCACGTTGTTGTACAAATGTACACTTTTCATTGCCCATCACAATTTGTTTTAAAAACGGAACGATGTTTTCATTACGTTTAAGTAGAGAATTGCATGGGGAAATATGGTCAAGGAGGTTTTTTTCGCTTAACTTACATGGAACCCAGCAAAGCAATTCACATAACCAAACTGGTGCAAATTATTTTCAACGCTTGATTTGGATATTTTGAGTATGTCAGCTATTGCCCACGTGGTATAACGTTGATTGTTCTCAGTTAATGTCTCAATTTGATCGCTATCAACTTCAAATGATCTACTCAACCATGGAGCATTGTCCAAAGAGAAATCTCCAGCACGAAACTTCACAAACCACTTTTGACACATTTGATCAGTCACAGCACCTTCTCCATATACTGCACAAATCTTTTTGTGTGTTTCAGTTGTGTTTTTACCTTTCTTGAAATAATAAGGCATAATATGCCAAAAAGTTTGCTTTCTTCTTCCATCTTCAGTATTAAAATGGGTACACAAAAATTGACCAATTTTGATGTCTTTTTTTTAAATGCATGCTGTTATGACAGCTGTCACATACAATCTAACAAAACTGTTTCAAATAAAGTTAGAGACAACTAAGTGCTACTAGAGCCATCTTACGGAAAAAAACCAAACGAACCTTTTGGCCCATCCAATATAATTTCAATTCCTGGAAAGAATATTAAGTTATTGAGAATATCTGTTTCTTCTTGAGTGAGCTTCAATAATTTCTATGTTTCAAGAAATTTATTTCATCTGCTTGAATTTGTTCATTTCAAGTTTACTGACATAAACTTATTCATAATATTTCCATATTGTATTTCCAATGGCTATAGGAGTTTTAGTGATGTATCATTTTCATTTCTGATGTTGGTAAATTGAATATTCACTCTTTGTACTGGTTGATCTTGGCTAGAGGCTTATGCATTTTATTAATCTCTTCACAGAATCAGCCTTTGATTTCATTGGTTTTTCTCTATTATTTGTCTGTTTTCTCTTTCATTATTATTTCCCTCCTTTAGATACTCTAGATTTAATTTACTCCTCTCTCATAATCTCTTTAGAAGCAAGCTTAATTGGTTTGAGACCTTTCTTCTTTCCTAATACAAGCACTTAATTATATACGTTTTCCTCCAAGTACCACTTTCATTCTCATAATGTTCATGTTTCCTTTATATTCTTGAACATAAGGAACATATTTATTATAACTGTTTAATCAACCCTATCTGCTAATTCCACCATTTGATCATTTCTGGGTCTGTTTCTACCGACTGATTTTTCTACTGATTGTGGGTAATCCTTTCCACCTTCTCTGCATATCTGTTAATTTTTTAATAGGTGCTGGCTATTGTGAATTTTACATTAGTGGGTCCTAGATTTTGTTGGATTTCTTTGAAGTATGGGTTACTTGTTCTGCTACGCAGTTATATTACTTGGAATCAGTTCAATCCTTCTGGTATTTGCTTTTATGCTTTAAGGCAGATCCAGAGAACATTTTAGTCTCAAGGCTTATTTAGCCCCAGTACTATGGCAATACCACTGAGGTCTTAAGTCAATGCCCTGCATATGACAAAGTCTTTCTATACTGGTTTGTGAGAATGAACTCTTCCCAGCCCTAAATGAGCTCCAGGAATTGTTTGGCCTTCTGCTTTCTGGTGTTCTTTCCCCAGCTTCAGGTAGTTTCCTCATACATGTAAAGAGATCACTAACCAAAGAGTAAAGAAGGCCCTCTGAAAAACTTGAGTTTTTTCTGTGCAGTTTCCTCTTATCTGATACTCTGCCTTGCATATCTAAGCACATAGGTCTCCCTGGACTCTGATCTCTGTCTCCTCACAGTGAGACTGCCTGGCTCTGTTTGGGTTTGCTGTCCCTGCACTGTGGGCTGGAAACTGCTTCTAGGAAGTAAGCTGGGGTAATCATAGACCTCACTGCCTTTGTTCTGTTCTCTCAGGGATCACAGTCCTACAGTGCCTCTTGTTCAATGTCTAAAAGCCATCTAATATTTTGTCTGGTATTCTAGTTGTTCAAGGTGAGAGGGTAAATCTAGTCCCTAATACTTCATCATGATTGGAAGCAAAAGTTATGTTAGTAATTGGGTTAAATACCAAGAAATTAAATACCACTAACTTTGGAGGTTTTACTATCAATACAATTCAGGTAACCGAAATAAAGTTTCTTTTAAATATAATTCTAAGAATATTCGTTATAATACCAAGAGTCCTAAAACACAGAAGATAGTTGTGTCAGTGTTCTCAAACACTCGAAAGTTAACACCTAGTCTCTTCTTTGGCATACTGTCCCTCATAAAAATCCTACACTAACCAAAAAAGGGAATAATTATCAGTATAATCTGTCAGAGATATAGATAGAGACTACTGACCTGAACAATAAACTACAAATTGAAGATGCAGTAAAGAAAACTTGACAATCCTGACAACTATTCAATTACTAGAAAATTCTAGCAAATTTTTTTGTTTTCTCCATCTGTCATTATGAGGAATTAGAAATAAGAAATACCTGCACCTATACTCCTAAGAATCCCACATACCTACCCAGAAGTAAGAGAAAATCAAATAGCCATAAAGAATTGTGAAGTAGAAATGTTTACCATAAATTCATAGGGTGTTATGAAGTTATAGAGCACAACCAAGACTTGTTCACTTATATTTTCTTGAAATATGTCACTTCAAGAGTTATCCTAGTGAAACCTATAAAACCAATTACAATAGCACTAATTCACGTGGTAAATGTTTTATTCTTTATATAGATATATGTTTGTTTACACATACAGAAACATGCAAAGAATTATTTATATACAGAAAATATACTTGTCATGACACATATAAAATCAGGAACAGAGCATTATGCATGTATCACATTCATTTTTCCTTAATAAGATTAAATACACCCACTTTCCTATAAATATATAAATAAATGCACAAATTTGATATCTGATTTTCTTAGCGATTGCTTAAAGAATTATAAATTAATCTGAAGAAAGATTAGCCCTGAAATATGGCACAACTGTCATTATTTCTGTAATTATATTACTAATTGGGTTAAATACCAAGTTATACTTTATCTGAATTAGTGATTGGTTTTATTGTATCAACCCTGTACATAAAAAAATTCTAATATTCTTGATCCCTAGTGCTATATTGCTGCATCAAAAAAGGTTTTGCCAATTCATATTCAGACTAGTAGTATATAAGAGAGCCATTTCACAATACTCTCAACAATGAGTACACTCATTAAAATAATAAATTCTCCACTATTGTGCTGGGCCTGGTGACCCTCCAGTTGTAGCAAGGCACTCTGGGGACACAGAAGCACACTCTTGGGCAGGATATTTTAAAGCAAGATAAGCACAGGATATTTTAAAATTTGAGGGAAATAATAAAACTACACCCCTCAGGTGCCATGTGAACTACCTGCTCACAGTTTCAACATTACAACACAATACATTCCTTTAAATGATGTCATCTTTGTGAAGCTAGGTTTCAGCAGTTCCTGCAACACAAGGCAAGTACCTTGTGAAAATCAGTGTAGAACAGGAAATGAGAGGGACGGTGTCCAATCTGATTCCCGAGTTGGGGAAGTTGTGCAGTTCCCAACAGGGTGTACAATCCCATTAGTAAGTATGACTGTTTTAAGAATGAAATGAAAACATTTTTTGTATTTCAATTTAGGTATACTATTTTTCAAATGGCTATGAAGTGGTTGGGACAGAGATACTTAAGTCATTTAGACTTGACTACTTAATAAATGAAACTGTTAGGTATATTTCTTTTAGGTCTAAAGGCACTGGAAAAACTTACTGAGACACCAAGGGCACTGTGAACCAAGAAAGTTTGGGAATCTCTGTGCTAAACAAAATATAATCATATTTCTTTTTATCTCTGTATCTATTAAGGCTAATAAACCTTTGACTTCTCATAAATACTTAATTTATGGCTTTTTGATGTTTAGATGTTTTGAATTTTCATGGAGTTAAAACTGTTGGTAATTTTCCTCCTTGTGATTTATTTTACTGTTCTAAGTTTCAAAATTCTGCCTGATACAGAATTTCTGAGAAATATCTGCATCTATTTTTTTCCCTAAATCTTTAGAAGTCTTAATGACTAGTTGTTGTTTTTTTTTTTTTTTGATTAAGTAGAAAGAGTATTTTAGAAAGAAAACAAATTCTTACCTGAAAGTGAGCTATTTTTCAAACAGAACCTCTGTTATGCTAAATTATTTCAGTATAATTAGGTGTCCGTAAAAAATTATTACAGTAAAATAACTTTTATCTCTCTAGGCAGAGTTTATCAATGGCAAGGAAGGAGAATGTTAAATGTTCAAATATGTCTGTGAGCTAGGACAGTTTGGTGGATTTCAGAGAGTCACAATGTACATGAGCATACCAGGGTTCTTTTTGATGTTTAGATTCAATAACAAAACAAGCAAATAAAATCTGTTTAACCCAATGTTTTCCCCAAATTATTTTAAATATAAAAGTATTTTATAACAAGTATTAATTTCCTAAGTAACTATTTTTCTATGGATGGATACACTGAAAAAACTGAACTATGATAATAAAATAGGTACACACTGCCAGCTTTAATGTACTTTACGTTTGTTCTTTATAGGATTTGCTAAGTGTTCAGCAAGGCCATATAATTCTTTTATCACTCATTTAACATACATTTATTGAGAGTCTTCAAGTGCAGTGGATACAACCCTGAACAAGACAGACATTAGCATTGAATTCACAGAGCTGATATTACTTTTTTTTTTTTTAGTTTTATTGTTTTGAATTTTATTTATTCTTTTATATAGCAGGTTCTTATTAGGTATCCATTTTATACATATTTTGTATATATGTCAATCCCAATCTCCAAATTCATCACACCACCACCACCCCCGCCGCTTTGCCCCCTTGGTGTCCATATGTCTGTTGTCTACATCTGTGTCTCAATTTCTGCCCTGCAAACCAGTTCATCTGTACCATTTATCTAGGTTCCACATATATACGTTAATATATGATACTTGTTTTTCTCTTTCTGACTTACTTCACTCTATATGACAGACTCTACATCCATCCACGTCTCTAATGACCCAATTTCGTTCCATTTTATGGCTGAGTAACATTCCATTGTATATATGTACCACATCTTCTTTATCCATTCATCTGTCAATGGGCATTTAGGTTGCTTCCATAACCTGGCTATTGTAAACAGTGCTGCGATGAACATTGGGGTGCATGTGTCTTTTTGAATTATGGTTTTCTCTGGGTGTATGCCCAGTAGTGGGATTGCTGGGTCATATGGTAATTCTATTTTTAGTTTTTTAAGGAACCTCCATACTGTTCTCCATAGTGGCTGTATCAATTTACATTCCCACCAACAGTGCAAGAGGGTTCTCTCTTCTCCACACACTCTCCAGCATTTGTTGTTTGTAGATTTTCTGATGATGGCCATTCTGACTGGTGTGAGGTGATACCTCATTGTAGTTTTGATTTGCATTTCTCTAATAATTAGTGATGTTAAGCAGCTTTTCATGTGCTTCTTGGCCATCTGTATGTCTTCTTTGGAGAAATGTCTATTTAGATCTTCTATCCATATTTGGATGGGGTTGTTTGTTTTTTTAATATTGAGCTGCATGAGCTGTTTATATATTTTGGAGACTAAACCTTTGTCCGTTGATTTGTTTGCAAATACTGTCTCCCATTCTGAGGGTTGTCTTTTCGTCTTGTTTTGGTTTCCTTTGCTTTCCAAAAGCTTTTGTTTCATTAGGTCCCATTTGTTTATTTTTGTTTTTATTTCCAATACTCTAGGAGGTGGATCAAAAAAGATTTTGTTTTGATTTATGTCATAGAGTGTTCTTCCTATGTTTTCCTGTAAGAGTTTTATACTGTCCAGTCTTACATGTAGGTCTCTAATCCATTTTGAGTTAATTTTTGTGTATGGTGTTAGGGAGTGTTCTAATTTCATTCTTTTACATGTAGCTGTCCAGTTTTCCCAGCACCACTTATTGAAGAGACTGTCTTTTCTCCACTGTATATCCATGCCTCCTTTGTCATAGATTAGTTGACCATAGGTGTGTGGGTTTATCTCTGGGCTTTCTATCCTATTCCATTGATCTATATTTGTTTTTGTGCCAGTACCATAGTCTTGATTAATGTAGCTTTGTAGTATAGTCTGAAGTCAGGGAGTCTGATTCCTCCAGCTCTGTTTTTTTCCCTCAAGACTGCTTTGGCTATTCAGGGTCTTTTGTGTCTCCATACAAATTTTAAGATTTTTTGTTCTAGTTCTGTAAAAAAGGCCATTGGTAATTTGATAGAGATTGCATTGAATCTGTAGATTGCTTTGGGTAGTATAGTCATTTTCACAATGTTGATTCTTCCAATCCAAGAACATGGTGTATCTCTCCATCTGTTTGTATCATCTTTAATTTTTTTCATCAGTGTCTTATAGTTTTCTGCACACAGATCTTTTGTCTCCCTAGGTAGCTTTATTCCTAGCTATTTTATTCTGTTTGTTGCAATGGTAAATGGGAGTGTTTCCTTAATTTCTCTTTCAGAGTTTTCATCATTAGTGTATAGGAATGCAAGAGATTTCTGTGCATTAATTTTTTATCCTGCAACTTTACCAAAATCATTGATTAGCTCTAGTCGTTTTCTGGTGGCATCTTTATGATTCTCTATGTATAGTATATGTCATCTGCAAATGGTGACAGTTTTTCTTCTTCTTTACTAATTTATATTCACTTTATTTCTTTTTCTTCTCTGATTGCCATGGCTAGGACTTCCAAAACTATGCTGAGTAATAGTGGCGAGAGTTGACATCCTTGTCTTGTTCCTGATCTTAGAGGAAATGCTTTCAGTTTTTCACCATTGAGAATGATGTTTGCTGTGGGTTTGTTGTATATGGCCTTTATTACGTTGAGGTAGGTCCCCTCTATGCCCACTTTCTGGAGAGGTTTTATCATAAGTGGGTGTTGAATTTTGTCAGAAGCTTTTTCTGCATCTATTGAAAATGATCATATGGTTTTTATTCTTCAGTTTGTTAATATGGTGTATCACACTGAATGATTTGCATATATTGAAGAATCCTTGCATCCTGGGATAAATCGCACTTGATCATGGTTTATGATCCTTTTAATGTGTTGTTGGATTCTGTTTGCTAGTATGTTGTTGAGGATTTTTGCATCTATATTCATCAGTGATATTGGTCTGTAATTTTCTTTCTTTGTTGTATCTTTGTCTGGTTTTGGTATCAGGGTGATGGTGGCCTCACTGAATGAGTTTGGGAGTGTTCTTTCCTCTGCAGTGTTTTGGAAGAGTTTGGGAAGGTTGGGTGTTAGCTCTTCTCTAAATGTTTGATGGAATTCACCTGTGTAGCCATCTGGTCCTGGACTTTTGTTTGTTGGAAGATTTTTAATCACAGTTTCAATTTCATTACTTGTGGTCGGTCTGTTCATATTTTCCATTTCTTCCTTGTTCAGTCTTGGAAGGTTATACCTTTCTAAGAATTTGTCCATTTCTTCCAGGTTGTCCATTTTATTGGCATAGAGTTGCTTGTAGTAGTCTCTTAGGATGCTTTGTATTTCTGTGGTGTCTGTTGTAACTTCTCCTTTTTCATTTCTAATTTTATTGATTTGAATCCTCCCCCTCTTTTTCTTAAAGAGTCTGGCTAATGGTTTATAAATTGTGTTTATCTTCTCAAAGAACCAGCTTTTCATTTTATTGATTTTTGCTACTGTTTTCTTTGTTTCTATTTCATTTATTTCTGCTCTAAACTTTATGATTTCTTTCCTTCTACTAACTTTGGGTTTTTGTTCTACTTTCTCTAGCTGCTTTAGGTGTAAGTTTAGATTGTTTATTTGAGATTTTTCTTGTTTCTTGAGGTAGACTTGTATAGCTATAAACTTCCCTCTTAGAATTGCTTTCGCTGCATCCCACAGGTTTTGGATCATCATGTTTTCATTGTAATTTTTCTCTAGGTATTTTTTTATTTCCTCTTTGATTTCTTCAGTGATCTCTTGGTTATTTAGTAACGTATTGTTTAGCCTCCATGTGTTTGTGTTTTTTACGTGTTTTTCCCTGTAATTGATTTCTAATCTCATAGCATTGTGGTCAGAAAAGATGCTCGATATGATTTCAATTTTCTTAAATTTACTGAGGCTTGATTTGTGACCCAAGATGTGATCTATCCTGGAGAACGTTCCATGAGCACTTGAGAAGAAAGGGTAATCTGCTGTTTTTGGATGGCATGTCCTATAAATATCAATTAAATCTATCTGGTCTATTGTGTCATTTAAAGCTTGTGTTTCCTTATTAATTTTCTGTTTGGATGATCTTTCCATTGGTGTAAGTGAGGTGTTAAAGTCCTCCATTATTACTGTGTTACTGTCGATTTCCTCTTTTATAGCTGTTAGCAGTTGCCTTATGTATTGAGGTGCTCCTATGTTGGGTGCATAAATATTTACAATTGTTATATCTTCTTCTTGGATTGATCCCTTGATCATTATGTAGTGTCCTTCTTTGTCTCTTGTAATAGCCTTTATTTTAAAGTATATTTTGTCTGATATGAGAATTGCTACTCCAGCTTTCTTTTGCTTTCCATTTTCATGGAATATCTTTTTCCATTCCCTCACTTTCAGTTTGTATGTGTCCCTGGGTCTGAAGCAGGTCTCTCATAGACAGCATATATATGGGTCTTGTTTTTGTATCCATTCAGAAAGCCTGTATCTTTTGGTTGGAGCATTTAATCCATTCACGTTTAAGGTAATTTTCAATATATATGTTCCTAATACCATTTTCTTAATTGTTATGGGTTTGTTTTTGTAGGTCCTTTTCTTCTCTTGTGTTTCCCACTTAGAGAAGTTCCTTTAGCATTTGTTGTAGAGCTGGTTTGGTGGTGCTGAATTCTCTTAGCTTTTGCTTGTCTCTAAAGCTTGTGATTTCTCCGTCAAATCTGAATGAGATCCTTGCCGTGTAGAGTAATCTTGGTTGTAGGTTCTTCCCTTTCATCACTTTAAATATATCATGCCACTCCCTTCTGGCTTGTAGAGTTTCTGCTGAGAAATCAGCTGTTAGCCTTATGGGAGTTCCCTTGTATGTTATTTGTCATTTTTCCCTTGTTGCTTTCCATAAATTTTCTTTGTCTTTAATTTTTGTCAATTTGATTACTATGTGTCTTGGCATGTTTCTCCTTGAGTTTATCCTACCTGGGACTCTCTGTGCTTCCTGGACTTGGGTGGCTATTTCTTTTCCCATGTTAGCGAAGTTTTCAACTATAATCTCTTCAAATATTTTCTCAGGTCCTTTCTCTCTCTCTTCTCCTTCTGGGACCCCTGTAATGCAAATGTTGTTGCATTTAATGTTGTCCCTGAGGTCTCTTATGCTGTCTTCAATTCTTTTCACTCTTTTTTCTTTATTCTGTTCCCCAGCAGTGAATTCCACCATTCTGTCTTCCAGGTCACTTATCCATTCTTCTGTCTCAATTATTCTGCTATTGATTCCTTCTAGTGTATTTTTCATTTCAGTTATTTTATTGTTCATCTCTGTTTGTTTGTTCTTTTATTCTTCTAGGCATTTGTTCTTTAATTCTTATAGGTCTTTGTTAAACATGTCTTGCATCTTCTCGATCTTTGCCTTCATTCTTTTTCCGAGGTCCTGGATCATCTTCACTGTCATTATTCTGAATTCTTTTTCTGGAAGGTTGACTATCTCCAGTTCATTTAGTTGTTTTTCTGGGGTTTTGTCTTGTTCCTTCATCTGGTACATAGCCCTCTGCCTTTTCATGTTGTCTATCTTTCTGTGAATGTGGTTTTTGTTCCAGAGGCTGCATGACTGTAGTTCTTCTTGCTTCTGCTGTCTGCCCTCTGGTAGAGGTGGCTATATAATAGGCTTGTGTAAGTTTCCTGATGCGAGGGACTGCTGGTGGGTAGAGCTGGGTGTTGCTGTGGTGGGCAGAGCTCACTACAACTTTAATCCACTTGTCTGAAGATGGGTGGGGCTGGGTTCCCTCCCTGTTGGTTGTTTGGCCTGAGGTGACCGAACAAGGCTCTTTGGTGGGGCTAATGGCAGACTCTGGGAGGACTCACGCCAAGGAGTACTTTCCAGAACTTCTGCTGCCAGTGTCCTTGTCCTCATGGTGAGCCACAGCCACCCTCCACCTCTGAGGAGACTCTCCAACACTAGTAGGTAGGTCTGGTTCAGTCTCCTATGGGGTCACTGCTCCTTCCCCTGGGTCCCGGATGCGCACACTACTTTGTGTATGTCCTCCAAGAGTGGAGTCTCTGTTTCCCCCAGTCCTGTGAAGTCCTACAATCAAATCCCACTAGCCTTCAAAGTCTGATTCTCTAGGAATTCCTCCTCCTGTTGCCAGACAACCCAGGTATGGAAGCCTGATGTGGGGCTCAGAACCTTCACTCCAGTGGGTGGACTTCTGTGGTATAAGTGTTCTCCAGTTTGCGAGTCACCCACCTAGCAGTTATGGGATTTGATTTTATTGTGATCGCACCCTTCCTACCATCTCATTGTGGCTTCTCCTTTGTCTTTGGATGTGGGGTATCTTTTTTGGTGAGTTCCAGTATCTTCCTGTCGATGACTGTTCAGCAGTTAGTTGTGATTCCGGTGCTCTCGCAAGAGAGAGTGAGCGTACGTCCTTCTACTCTGCCATCTTGAACCAGTCTCCGAGCTGACATTACTTAACCATTCAAATATTTCCATTTGCTTTATAATGTAGAATGATTAATTTTTGAATTAAATTAAAAACTTAGTATAAAGACACAAACACCAGGAAAAACAGTACATAAGTATGGATGAGCATTTTAAATGAAAACTATCACAGACAATTGAAAGCAAAAGAATCTTCTTTTTATTTTTAGCTCAGTGTGGAAAAAAATAGGCACAGTTGTAAAAAGAAGAAGTCTCATGCAAGATTACTTTCATAAGAATGTATATTGTTGACATCTACTTTTCTATCAATCTCTTTAAGTAACAAGTTTCACAAGATTTCTTCAACTGAACACCTGAAAAAAGGAAGCTAAATGCAACCGAACGAAATACACATTGTAAAATATTTTGGCAGTGTAACAATTATGCTTTCCAGGATCTTCTTTATCATAGAGAGTGTAATTATTTCTTCTTTCTATATTTGTCTATAAATTAATTACTTAAGAAACAAATATGCTGAAATCTCAGAATTTTTGCAGCTGTTAAAAGTATATACAAGTCAGTTGTTTTTCATACCACAGATATTTACCAACTACCTCAAGTGTGGTATGTATAATCATAATAAACATAATATTCATAAACCATTGAACTTAGAGGTATGCCCACCTCTCTCATAGCAAATGTAACAATAATTATTTAACTGATTGATTGACGAATATAAGAAAAGGAGTCACTGAAATTACAAATGTGAAAGAAAGTTATAATACAGCAAGGAGATGGTGAAGTAGAAATCTAAGACACAAGACAAACAGATGTATTTGATACTGTTTCATTATTATAAATGTGCAAAATATTTATCATGGGGAATAAAAAGTATAAAGTCAAGGAAGAACTTTCTAGGCTTATAGAATAAATAAATTAATAATCCCATCACAGAAATTTTCCTTTTTGATATGATTTCTATTCTTGCTTTAAACTACTTTTCTCATCTGACTTTCCAATGTTATAATAACTCAGGGAAGTAAGCAAGGCTTTCAGATATTGTAACAATGCAAGTAAGAAAGAAATTTGGATATCAAAGGGGTCCAAGTAAATTGAAAGTAGATAATCTCTAATTTATGGAGTATTCACATAAGGTAAATAATGATATATATACATATATCCATACTACGGTTTCATACTTAGTTTTCAAATAAGAGCCCTAACACTTACTGTCTATGTGTGAACCCTAGGTTAAGTTAAATAAGGAACTATTTATACCTAACTCATAGGATTTTTGTGAGAAATATAAAAATATGCACATAGAAAACTTAACAAGGTACTTGACACAGTAAATGCTCAATAAATGGCAACTTTTTTCCTGCCTGTAGCTTTCATCACCTAACACATTATATAGTTGACTTATTTATTACATTTACTGTTGATTGCCTATCTCTCTTCATTAAAATGTTAAGTTACACAGGGCAAGATCTTTTTTCTTCACTGCTGTATCTCAAGTGCTAGAAAAATGCCTGGCACATAGCTAAGAAATATGTGTTGAGTGAATAAATGTGGTTTCATTATTAGAGCTTTTTAAAGCTTCTTCACATAACACAAAGGATTTTCAACTGAAAGAGGCCATCGCTCATGTGTGTTATGTTTACTATCCAGGAGTGAGTAAAAAGAGCACTCTTGAGCTACATCTAATTTCACAAGAAAAAATCTAAATGTACATACACTGAAAAACATTAAAAATATGCATTAGCTGACTCTATAGAAATTAGAATAGGTCAGTGTTTTCTTCCCTTTCCTTTTTTTTTTTTTTTTTTTTTGCGGTACACGGGCCTCTCACTGTTGTGGCCTCTCCCGTTGCAGAGCACAGGCTCTGGACGTGCAGGCTCAGCAGCCATGGCTCACGGGTCCAGCTGCTCCGCGGCATGTGGGATCTTCCCAGACTGGGGCACGAACCAGTGTCCCCTGCATCGGCAGGCGGACTCTCAACCACTGTGCCGCCAGGGAAGCCCTCCCTTTCCTTTTTATGGGGATTTTTTTTTAGAACAAGTACATTATACCATAAGGCCCTCATCATTCAATTAATCAGCAAGTACTTTTTGATCACCTATTATGTGCTGAGCACCATTCAGGGAGCTGGGAATACCTTAATAAATAAGGCAGAGGAGACAGACAGTCTCACAAACTTACATTCAGCTGGAGGGAGACAGGTAACATATGTATAAACAAACAAAAAAGATAACCACAGATTCTGGTTCAAGCTTTATAAGACTTTATGATAGAGACAGCAAGATAGAGAGGACCTAGGAGGATGCTTTAGATAGGGTGCTTATAGAAGGGCATTATCTCCAAGGAGATGACATTGAAGCAAATATCTGAAGGATAATGAAGCAACCATGTCAAGAACTGGGGAAAAAGCTGAAGGTAGAGACTTCTAGGATCATTAGTGCAAAATCCAAAAGGGTAGGGAAAAACTTAAGGAACCTCACATGGCAAAGAACACATCATGAGGGGTAGAGTGGTATATGCTGAAACAGAAGAGGTGGGCAGAACTTCCGCTGGCCATGATTAACAGTTTAATTTTATTATAAGAACAATGGAAAGCCATTAAAAGATTTTAAGTAGAGGAATAGCATGATTTAAACTAGTTTTTAAAATAATGTTCTGGCTGCTATATGAAGAGCAGATTGGAAAATAGGAGTGTGGTAGCTGAGAGCATGGGCTCTGGAGTCAGGAAAAGCAGTTTATACCCCAGCTTTTCCTGAATATATTGGAAATTGTACGAAATATGCATATGTAGTTATAATGGTAAGATTTTTACTATATCATAGCATAATTTTGAAAAGCACTCTCACATAGATGAGTTATTCTATTCTTAGATTTATTTATTTTATTCTAAATTTTTATATGTCCTCAAGCATTATGGAACATTTTTGTTTATTTAAGCATGATATGTTTCTTTAGTTTCATTATGTCAAACACTTTTGTGTGCTTGTGTGTATGTTTAAAATCTAATCCAAATAATACATTGTTGGCAAAATATAAATTTAAAATATAAGGTAAAAGAACAATAACCTTAATAAGATAAAGCTTGACATAAGGACCATACACATAATATTCAAAACTATAGATTGTGGGGATATTAGCGTCTCTATCTCTCTGTCTCTCTCTCTAATTCTGACTCTACTTATCTGTAAAATAAGGCATTTAAAATAGTGCTTGTCACAAAATAAGAGCCCATTAAATGTTAGCCATTAACTTTAATTTTTACAATGGACTGACATTTATCATGTGCTAGGAAACACATATAACCACAACTGATCTCCAGTAATCTTAAAAAACTAACTTTCTACTTAATGTAAGAATGTCCAACTGAAAGCATCCATAGATTCTTTCATTCATTCAATCGATACAGTATAAGGGATACAGATGCAAAGGAGAATACAGTAAGATCTTTTATTTTGAGATGCAGAATTTAGGATCTTTCATTTTTATCTATATGCTTATTATATTTTTGTACAATTTAGAGAGAAACCACGCTGACTGATGATTTATGATACCTTAAATAAAATTTTAATTATATTCTAAGTATATTTTATATGCTTATAATGAATGGTACTGGGTTTTATTTACCTCATTTGTATGGTTTTCTAACATTTGGGAGTTTTCTTACAAGATTGGCAAGACAGTACAGGCTGTGGATGAACAGGTTTCTTTGACTCACATGCACGGATCAAGTAGGAAAAATAAAAGGAGAGGGTGGAGGTTAGCTTACAAAAAAAAAAAAACCCTCAACAAAACAAAACAGAAAACAGTGTGATGTTCATTTTTGGACAATGGGTAAGTAAAGAAGTTGGCATGCTGCCCTCCTGTTTCTGCCATGGAGTTCCAAACATGCCAGGCCTGCAGACTCAGCACTGTGGAAAGGAAAATGTGAAACAGCCACAAGCTCAGGCTGTCCACAGTAACATCCAGTAGGATGCAAAACTGTACTACTCAACTTGTCTACAGAAAACTGAGAAGAATAAGAAATACGTCCATGGTTCCTGCTTATTCCAGAAGTAAACTAATCTGATTTGGTCTTTGAGCCAACGTGGACAGCCACATCAGATGAGTATGTGTTAGAGAAGAAAGACTGCTTTTCCATTACTCCTTCTAGAAATAAGTGTCAAAAATTTAAAGAAGCATGAATACCACTATTTGAAACAGATGAGACCGTGTATGCTATTAAAAACTTAATTTCTTTTATAAGGCCCATACAAGGTAGAGTATATAATGATTATTTGTGTTCTACTGGGTAGAAATCACATGGCTGGTCACAGCAGCTGGCCTGACTGAAAGTGGCTTTCCCTCCTGGTCAGCTTTCAATGGGCAGGGCCTTGCATGTGTGTTGTGTGTGTCTGAGTCAGGAATGAAGACACTAATCCCATCCCCTCTCTTCAGTGTTTATTGCAAAGCATACAGAGAGGCACCACCAGCATAAGTGTCAGGACTTGATAGGTGAAATCAGCACAGCACAGTTATGCAAATCACATGTGCAACTGACACTGCTTGTGTAATTATCAATGTAATCCTCCTCTATCTACCACCTCCAGGAAGGAAAGGAGGGGTGAAGGGTGGGCAAAGTTCACACTTGGGAGATCACCCAGAGAGTGGGCCAGGTGCCAGGTCTACAATCAGGTGAAAACAGTTCCTTCTCAAGGGAAGTCTGCAGGGCAAATTATACTACACTAAATGCACCATCACTGCTATGAATGAGCTACACTAAATTCAATTTCTATAACCAGCATCATTTAATCCAATATGTCTATCATTATACTGGTCTATGGCTTAGTATTGTTTGAATGGATCTCTTTAGCAAATCTGTTAGAAAAGTCATGGTGATCTGGTTTTAAAATAATGTCAATATGGAAATAACTGATAATGATAATCTTTTAGCCGCATACCTAATTTTCAGACATTTTAAACTCTTATTTTACAACATAATCAGTACTATTAATATCCAAAGGTCTATAACCTATAGCAAATCCATGTTATAAAAAGATTTCATATGTAATAGAAACTTAAGGTACTTATTTATGTACTTTTTGTTTACCTCAGAAAAATAAAGCAAAGTAATATTGAAGCAAACATTGAAGGATTAGGGGGAAAACAGCCTATGAGAAAAACAAAGAGTAGAAGGCAGAAGGAGAGACAAGAACAGGAAGATAACTTAAATGAAACAAGATGAAAAGGGTGTATTAGACAAGAAAGTTAGAGATTACAAATGCCACATGTGCTTTGAAGTACCTTTTAGTTTCTGGAATTCCTGAACAGTCAATAATTTAAGGAAATGATGCGACAGTAGTAGTGAGTCCCTTAGTAGGAAATGACAGTAAATCTGAGGGCATATCATCTTCATGGCAAAGTAACAGACTGTCCCATATGAGAAGACTTAAAACTAGAGCATTTGACATGAACTTGTTTCTTTAACAGTATGGTTAAAGGTTAGCACTATCTCAAACCAAGCCAGATGCTACTTTTCAACTTTATTTTCAAGAAATTTGAAGAGGAGGAAAAAACTATCTTTTCTTACCAGCTTCTCTAAGAACATGTAGTTTATACCTTGAAAATGCCTGTTAGCTGGTTTAATAGTCCACTAAATGTGAACATCCAAATATATTCAGAAGCAGGGTGAGTCATAATATTCTATAGGTATATTCTCATGATAGTTAAAGGAATAACTGAACAAAATATAAAATAGAGTTAAAAATAAAAGGCAAACTTTTGAGTTTGCAGCAGTACACTATTGAACTGATACATTTTTAAAAAAATTAGTATTAGGAAAACTAATACAAGTATTCCATATTTCTGAGCTATTTTTATGGATAAAATATAGTACATGGAATTATAGGGTCTTAAAAAAACAAAAAGACAGTCCTTATATAAAAGACCTAAAAATGTACAATGAGGCGGATGTTGTTTTAACAGATGGATATTTATATGGTACATCTGGTCCAGTTGCTTTTTATAGGACAAAATAGCTTTAACTTGACAACCAGACATAAAGAAAAAACTTCTTAAGTGAAATTTGTCAAACATTGAATAGATTACAAAATCATGTTGTAAAAATTAACATAACTGAGGTGTTTGGAAATAAACTAGACATTTGCTCAGAATAATGTAGGCTTATTGATCCTAAGTCAAAAGACTATGACACTGGAAGGTTTCTCAAACAGATATATTCTAGGGTTATATGCTATAGATATATCACATAAACGAATTTTAAAAAGTGTTTATTTTTAGGTGATATATCCAAATAATTATATAATAAATACTGATTTAACTGAAAGCTAATAAGGTTTTCCTCTGACTTTTATAACAGGTCTTACTGAAAACACAAAGTAATTCTTATTTTATTAAAATGAGATGAACAAAAAAAAAATCAGAAAAAATTCCTACACTTACCTGCTTATTCAAGGATATTTTATTTATATATCTCTGAACAGTACCTTAATGTTATAATAAGTAATGTAAAAATACAGTAGTGTTAAGGAATACAAGAGACAGTGGATAAGTTTCCTTGGGACATAGGGTTGTTCATTTTCAAGTGAAAAGATTCCATTTTTAAGCAAAGAATATTTTTTTGTAAGAATGTAAGTCCAGTACAATTCCATGGCCAAAACTGAATTTTACATATGGCATAAAAACATTTGAGACTGCGCAAGAGGCATTCTTACTTACTTTTTTCTCTTTACAATTTATACAAAGGAATGTATAATGCATATATATTACATAAGTTTCCATACATTAAAAATACATACTCTTCTATTGTGTTTTAAATATTTGGGCACTGCATTAGAGTATGTGAGAAATATACCTGAAGTGTTAATTAGGAAAAAATATGTAATTCTAGTTCCTCCTAGATTTAAAAAATAACAAGTATGCTAAGTATTGTTTTGATTAATAGGGGTCCAGGGCTTAATTGTAACACTATTTCCCCAGTGTACTGGCTATAATAAAGACAATTAAAAGGAGTAATACCTAACGTATGAAGCACACTAATCAAATTTCTAAGAATGAAAGGACTATAATCACTTGCTAAACTAAAAATCTGACAAAACTAATAAAACATTTTTTATAGCAGGAGCACTGATTCAGCACAAAAAACTGACATAAATACTATGTTATGTTATACATTTGCATAAAGGAAATTAGATGATTTGTGTGGTAAATCTCAGATTAATGGATAGAGTTTAAAATATAAACCAGTATCTTTTATTTTCCTACAACCTTATATATTAATATGAGGTTGGGATATGTTTATAAAGTGTAGTTTACTTTCTCAATGGACTAGAAATTTGACTGTGGTCTCCAGCTGATATATTGTTGATGATACAATTCTTTATTTCTCTCTCCTTTCCTTCTCGTCATTTAAATTTCACATGTAAAGGGATCTGGGTTTTTTTTTTCCTTCCTCAGTCATTCTTTCTTTTTGAGTGTTCCAAAGAGGCAAAAGTAGAAAGAGGGTTGCAATTGCTAGATATCTTAAATTTAGCCAACATACTGCAATAAAATAAAGCAATTCTAATGAAATATCCAGCATCAATATCAGCAGAATAGCTCTAACCCATAATACATGAAAATAGTTTTAAAAAAATTAAACACTGATGACTGTTGTACAAACAAAACTTAGATTGTATTATTTCACTTTTTTTTCCTAAATGGACAATATTTCATAAATAGGATATAGCACTGCCATAACAAAAGTAAGAAAGGTTCTGATTTCTCCTGTTATTATCTTAAGAAGTTGGGAATAAAATCTAGGAGTTGTTGACAGGAATTATCTGCTATTGAAAAAAGATGATCATATTAATCTATTTCCAGAAATAGTATTATACTGTTTAAAATTATTGTTAGAGGGCTTCCCTGGTGGCGCAGTGGTTGAGAGTCCGCCTGCCGATGCAGGGGATATGGGTTTGTGCCCTGGTCCGGGAAGATCCCACATGCCGCGGAGCGGCTGAGCCCGTGAGCCATGGCCGCTGAGCCTGCGCGTCCAGAGCCTGTGCTCCTCAACGGGAAAGGCCACAACAGTGAGAGGCCCTCGTACCACAAAAAAATAAATAAATAAATAAAAATAAAATTATTGTTAGAAAACAAACTTTTCCATAGCAAATACTGGCAAACACTACCAAAATATTTTTGCTCTTTAAGGAGCCCTGATTTATTATTTATTTATAAAATTGGGCATCCTTTCAAAATTAAAAGAATGTTATCAAGGACTGTAATCAAAATTTAAAACATGCAATCAAATGTGTGACTGCATCTTCCATCCCAGTGTGAAAAATATCATTCAAGTACTAAGTGGCAAAGGTGGGGGAGGGAAAAGTCAACATTGTTTCACACTTCTGCTGGCATTCAGCAACACAGCTTTTTCAAAAATATTCTTTAAAAGGGAATGCATTTTAAATGAACAAACTATATCTGGAACTAGAAGTGCAAAATCAGAAACTGTCTATATCAAGGTTCTGAGATTTACGTTAGCAGATGGTAGCAGAGAAGTAATGTTGGTGCCATGAAGGTCATCTGAAAATCTTAAGACCTATTCCATTTTATGCAAATCTGTTTTGAAAGTTAAAACAAACAATAGAAAACTAAAAAAAAAACCTGGGGAGTGGGGACTACCCTTTTACTCTTTAAGGTTTGATCTTAGTGACTGATGGGCAGCAAAATCCCAGGAGAAAAGATAACAGATTGTTATTAGCATCATATAATGTGAACAGCCTAAGATTAAATGATTAAATTAAGTGATTTGACAAAGTCACACAGCTAATTTGCAATGAGCCCATTCGAAAACCCATTTGTCTTGACCTCTTGACTTCCAGACAGTACTCTTTTTTGCTTTATCATTGAGTTAAAAGAGTTCAGCAAGACAGAGGATGCAATAAACATATGGGGCTGTATCATTTATTCCGTAGCATGTAGTACAGATATTGGAGTTTGACTGTCTTGGTTTGAATTCAGGCTCTGCCCGTGTGACCTCTCTGTGCCTCAGTCTCCTCACCTGTAAACTAGGAATAATATTAGCGAGAAGCTTTCTGTCTCTCCATTCCCTTTGAAAAGCATACTGAAATTCTGGTGCTCCCAGGCCCTTCTTTGGTATGCCGATGTAAACACTTCTAGCAGTTGAACTGGATACTCACGTTCAGTCAGTTATGATTCTAGCCAAACCTATTTATGCCAGCTGTACCTGTTATCATAATTAAGTAAATTATTCAAATATACATATTCCAATAAAATAAGTACAGAAAGAAAATTCTTTCTATAAAAACTAATTTTACCACTCTGGAAAAATTCAATAAAGGTGAGTTTAAAAAAACCACTAATGAATTGGAGGTAGGCAAAGGTAATCTTAAAAATTAGTGAGAAAAATCTTTTTTTTTTTTTTTTTTGCGGTATGCGGGCCTCTCACTGTTGTGGCCTCTCCCGTTGTGGAGCACAGGCTCCGGACGCGCAGGCTCAGCGGCCATGGCTCATGGTCCCAGCCGCTCCGCAACATGTGGGATCTTCCCGGACCGGGGCACAAACCCATGTCCCCTGCATCGGCAGGCGGACTCTCAACCACTGAGCCACCAGGGAAGCCGAAGAAAAATCTTTAAAAACTTTAATAGAAGTCTGATTGCTTCACAAGGTCTTTAAGTTCTTAAAGAAACTGAAAATGGAATTAGAGATGATGTGATATGAGTGTGGTTTAGGCCAGGAAAATTACTTGGAATTCCATAACTAAATTCCTCACTGAAAGGAAAGGGCCTGGCCTTATATATATATATTTAAAAAAAAGGATTAAATGCATATTTTATATTGGGTTGGCCAATAACATACATCTGACGGAAAAACCCGAACAAACTTTTGGCCACCCCAATGTTTATATTTTTAAATGTTAAGGACCTTTTTTATGAAAAGAATTTCCCATATTGCTAGACGTACTGTTTTTAATTGATAAACTTACCTGATTTTGCTCATGTCAGGTAAAGGAGTGTTAATTAAACGAATAATCCATAGGAAGGGCTTAGCACAGTGCCTCATGCCTATGGAGAGTTCAAGAAATGCCAGACATTACCTGTCAATAACCTAACTATTGGGGCTATGCAACCAAAATCAAGACACTACCTGGTGTCCTCTAGAGTATGCAAGAGAGTTCCAAATAGAAACTTTCAGCTTATATGGGATCTTACAAGGGAGGGAAGGAAGGAAGAAAGAAAGAAGGAAAGAAAGAACGAGCTAGCATTTATTGAATGTATACTGTATTCCAGATATTTTTCTTAAACTGATAGATATAAAATCTCACAGAAATATGTAAGTGCACATCAATACTGGGCTCATTGTTACCAACCTACTACATGGAAAATTTTCAAATCTAAAACACAGGAAGCAAAGATGCAGTATTAATACTGTAGAACACAATAGCTAACTAGATAAAATAAAACAATGAGCACTCATTACGCAAAGTAGGGGCTGGGATGGAAGAGAAGGAAGCAAGATACTTCGTATTAATAATAGTATTTATAAAAAAACAGAAATTAGAATTAAAAATCATTACATTACACTTAATACCCTATACTAGTAAGTTTAAGCACTAGTTCTTAAATTTAATCAATCTGTGGCATATTTTCTTTCACCTCAACAGCCATTTTCACTCTGCTCTGCTCTACTCCTGCAGGAGGCTAATTTCTATTGGCTTCAGCAATAGGCTCCTTTTTCCTCTGGTTATGCTCATTTAATGTAAGGCATCAGCAAGACAGGAGGGGTGGAAAGAGTGAGGCCAAGGTGTTTATTCCTCAGTCACAGGTTAGCAGGGGTACATTCCTCTACTGAAGGTCAGTTTCAAGACTGTCTCCTACATCTCCTAATTCCAGTGACCTCTTCAGACATGGGATTGCAACCATCCCCTGTTGGTTTTCTTTATGCCTACCCCTTCTCTTGTAAATATTAGTGCTTTCATGAATGTCTCCACATTTTCCCCATTTGAGTGTCTTACTGCTTTCCTATCAGGGCTCTGATTGATAGTTATTGGTAGCATGAGTGGCCCAAGGTCTCAGACAAAATGGCATTCTGGCATTGAGTTTCTCATGTTTGAAGAGAATAGCAATGGCCTCCTTCTCAGGAAGTTAGTGAAATCCTGGTAATTCTAGACATGTGCTAGCAACATGATTACTCAAATTGTCACTGATGGTAGTATGAAGTGCAGATGCAAGGCAAAGCTTTAGGAGTTGTGGTCTTTACTTGCTGAAGCAACAATGGTGGTGTCTAATGTGAAGACTGTAGTGTTACATGGCTACTTCTGATGGCCTGAAGGATTATACAAAGGAGAAAGGACAAATCGAAGGTCCTGAATGCTCAAGTCAGAACAGCAGTGAAATATCAAAGTTCTCTGTTAGCTTTAAGGGAGTCCTTATTTACTTACGGCTCAGGGCAAATAAGGCTGAAGACCAACTCCAGAATCTGATTTGAAGGGTTATGAAATTGCCATATTAAATAAAATGGGCAAAGCCAATACCATTTGGTCTTGGCAACAGGGTAATGATAGGGAAAGAGTGAAACAAGGGTTGTTACGATCTAATCAAATACTGAGGTTCAGAATGTTGAACCCCTAAACCCTCCCGAACCATCCACATTTGTCTTCACTCCCCACCATTCCATTTAAGGAAACCAACAGTCCCGTAAATCAGCCTTTCCATATAGTAAGAGGACTTCCAACTGCTTCAGCTGAGGCGGGAACCCAATCAGAGAATGGCGATTCTTTTCAGGACTCATTTCTGTTACCACTCATGGCCCTCCAGGCTCATACCAAGTTAGATATTAATATAGCCAAAATCGAGGGATATTTAGGAGGTGACAGCCTGTACACTGAAAGAATTGCAAAACTTTACCAATTTGTATCAGTAAGGAGTCCAGATAGCATGTAAGGAAATGGATTGATTCTAAGGGTTTTATACCAAGAAGATGAATTAAAATGCTAGATCAGGCCAAATTTATCAATATAGGTGCATTCATCTGGAATTTGGGATTTAATATATTGCCTTGAGCAGGTGGGAGTGACTGGTTTATTGAATCCTTGATTCAATGATGGCTTACACAGTGAAAAGTTGAAAGGGCAGAATTTTCTTGGCACACCAAAGTAGAAGTCCAAAAGCTCAAGTAAGAATATTGGAAAAGGGCTTCCCTGGTGGCACAGTGGTTGAGAGTCTGCCTGCCAATGCAGGGGACACGGGTTCATGCCCTGGTCCGGGAAGATCCCACATGCCGCGAAGCGGCTGGGCCCATGAGCCATGGCTGCTGAGCCTGTGCGTCCGGAGCCTGTGCTCCGCAACAGGAGAGGCCACAGCAGTGAGAGGCCCGCGTACTGCAAAAAAAAAAACAAAAACAAACAAACAACAACAGAAAAAGAATATTGGAAAGGACCTATTATGAATGACCCCGTTCAGTCCTCCTCTAACCATGCCCTTGGAAGGGCCTCACCAAAGAATTACATTGGTGAGGAAAGAACCAGCGTGCTTGGAAAGCTTCCTGGTAACTGTCTTCTCTAGGCTGGAGAGAACAATGATAGATGTTACCAACAGATCTGGGCTCCCTAATTTAAATGTATCCAATGTGATCTTCTGAGATGGCAGAGGCTTTGTGGTAGAAATTAATTTCAGGAAGTGCAGTTATCTTAATAAGCCACGGGGATGGGATAACAATGTGTTTTGCGCCACAGGGTTCTATGGAAATGGCTAATGGATTACAGATCCTCCAAGAATGAAAACGATGGTTAGACTGCCAAGCTGCTAACTATCTTACATGGACAGAAAAAGTCTAGGTCTTGTGGGCAAAAACCCAACTTTAGTCGCCATAGTGGGATTCATGATCTCTTATCCACTGCCCAGACCTAAGTCTATTCACATATCCAGAGTCACATAATTTTAGGTGGAGCCAGAGTCCCTTTCAGAAGGGCCCTGAAACCTGGCCACCGCTGTATGCTATGAATTTTCCTCTAAGCCATTCCAGAATCACCTGTGGCCATTTATGAGGGTGACTGTGAACTGGGAGAAGGAAAATACCAAATCCTTCTGCAGGTTATTAGACAATTGTATTAGATTAGCTCTGAATTGACATTAATCCCTGGAACCCAAAATACCACTGTGGCCCACCAGTCAAACTGGGAGCTTATGGAGGTCAAGATATATATGGAGACTTCACCCAAGTCCATCTTATAGTATCATAGGAATAAATGCATTTAGTAATGGGAAGAACCCTTACACTGGTTCCCTGACCCATGGCAGGAGGTCTATTATAAAAAGCCAAGAACAGTGCTGTCCAATGAAAATATGAATCACATATATAATTTAAAATTTTCTAATAGCCACAATTTAAACAGGTGGAATTAATTTTCATAATATATTTAATAAATATAATTTCAACATGTGGCATTAACCATATGAAGGTACTTAACAGCCACATGTGACTAGTGGCTACCATATAGGAGACTGCAGCCCTAGAACTATCATTTCTTCCAAGATAATAAACGAAAACTGAAGGATGCTAGGGTGGTCACTCCTACTACATACCCGTTTAAGCTGTTTGTTAGGCTAATGCAAGACCTAGATGGTTCTATGGATGAATGACAGTTTAATCACATAATGCCAACTACAGAAGCAGTTCTAGTAGTAGTATCTCTGCTGGAGCATATTAACATAGTACCTGATACCATGTATGGAGCTACTGACTTAATTTCTTTTAAAAGTGATTCCTTATCAACAAAGATAATCAGAGGCAGTTTGTCTTCACAATGCAGGGTCAACATACTTTCACTATCTTACCTTAAGGCTGGGTCAACTCTTCTCTCTTTGTCATAATATAGTCCAAAGAAATCTTGTTCATCTTGACATCTCACATAACATCAAGCTGGAACATTACATTCATAGTATCATACTAATTGGATTTGGTGATGGGTCAGGAAGTAGTAAACACTTAAGATGCCTCAGTAAGACATATATTAGGGCATAGGAGATAATCTCTATGAAAAGTTGAGATTTGCAGCATTGGTGAAATTTTAGGGGCCTAGCGATGTAGGCATGTTGAAATAAGAGCGTCTATAGTAAATGATAAGTTGTTGCACCTTGTACCTTTCATTATGAAGAAGGAGACAGAAAATGTGGTGTCCTCTTTGAATTTTAGAAGCAAGATATACCACGTTTGGGTGTTCTGCTCTGATGCATGTACTAGATAATCAACAAGGCTGCCAACATTGAGAGGGGACTGGGGCAAGAAATGAATCTGCGGTGTACCTCTGCTGTAATGAAAGCTGCTATTTAGACCTGTGGTTCTAAGATCCAGAAATGTAATGATTTTTGGAAATATCTGTGGTAAGCAAAGATGGTGTATGACATCTGCCACTGAAGCATCAGAATGCAAATCCCTAGTGGAGTAAAGATATGTGATCTTCTCAGTAATGATTTGCCATTTGAAAAGCAGCTCTTAATTTGTTATTGGACTCTTGTTAAGACTGAGTATTAGGCCATGCGACTCCAAAAGACTACGTGGCCCAAACTAGACAAAACGAGCTATGTGTTAATCCGATTCAACATATCATACAATAAGACGTGCACAAGAGCATTTCATTATTAAATGAAACTTGGATCACACAGGTTTGGGAAGCCCAAGTATACATCATGAGCAAGTAGCTCACGTGTTTCTGAAACCTGCTACTACTGCTTCACAGTCTCTCACAATCTGGCCTCATGGGGTGTTCTCAATGACCAATTAATGTAGGATAAAACCACATGAACCCAGCTTGTAAATGGATTGTATGGTATTTAGTATTAGCTGCAACTACTGTGTTATAGGCCCAGTGAAGGGGGCTGCCCCTGGAATATAGTAGTGAAAGATAACCCCCTAGCAGAATTTCAGATTGTACGGTTTGCATGGAAGAAGAGATAGCTGAGGTAATGATACATGGCATGGCCATATGGTCAAGGACTTGGAAGAACAAGACTGGAAGACTGGAGATTGAAGGTTTGGGAGAGTTATGCAGATGTGCCTCTCAGAATTGGTACAAAGTGTGACAACATGGTTACTACGTGAATTCCCTCTGGAGGGCTTCCATCGTGGAGAACCCTCTTAGTAATCTGGACAAGATTATGTGATGGGTGACCCAAGCCAATAACACAATCTGTTTTATGGATGACAGATTCTCTATCTAGCTACCCTGGTGCTTGCTCAAGTGGCCCACGTACAAAGTGACAATGGGAACAAGGGTGGAAACTATGTATGGCTTCAACAACATAGATTTGCCCCTCTCTATGGCTGATTTAACTACCACAACTGCTGAGTTCACCACTTTCCAATGCTGAGACACTGATACAGCACTATTCTCCAAGGTGATCGACCAGTCAATTAATGGCTGGCAGGTTACAATGAACTTCTTTCAACCTGAAGGAGGGAGAAATTTATTCTCATAGGAATTGATAGATATTTGGTATATAGATCTACCTCCCCTCCCTTCAGTACTTTTGTATGTGCCTCTACGCCTGGATTTAACAGAATGCCTTAACAATTACCATAGTATTCCTTAAAATGTTGACTTTAACCAGGAAATTCTTTTCACGGCAAAGGAAATATAGAAATGGGCTCAAACCTATAGATTTCGCTGGCCATACCTCATGCCACGTCATCCAGAATCATTTGGCCAAATAGAGTGATGACGTGGCCTACCAGTGGAGTGGTTCATGTATAGTTGCTAGCTGGGAGAAGTTTGGGTGTGTTCTATAGGATGTGATAAATGCCAAAAGTCATCTATCTCCTCCATTGCCAGAATGCATAAGTTTGAGAACAAAGAGGTTAAGGTAGTAGTGGACACAATACAAATACCTCAAATAACTCATTTAAGGGATTTTCACTTCCTGTGCTGAAATCTTGGGATTGGTGGTTTTGGAGATCTCAGTGCCCAAAGGAAGAATGTTTCCACCAGGGATCAGAGTTCTGTTACCATTGTATTGGAAGCTGAGACTACTCCCTGGCTATTTGGGGCATTTTAAGCTGCTGAATTAACAGGAAGAGAAGTGGGCTATTGGCTGGTAATTTTTCCAGATTACCAAAATGATCTGGGGTTGTTGTTATATGATATGGGCAAGGCCAACTATGTTTGAAACTCAGGAGATTTAGTGGGGCATCTCTAACAAAAACTTCTTCAATAATGCTGGTTATTGAAAAACTACAGTAATCCAAGGAAGGAAGGGCCACCAAATACTCAATGTTGTAGGAATTCAGGATCACCCATAAAGAACCCTGTCCAGACCAGGGTCTAAAAAGAGGGTGAAAGTAAGGGGAAGATGAAATTGGCAGTGGAAGAAGAAAGCCATATATATTGTGAAAAGCATTGGTGATGGTTAGTGTTGGAAGTAGGTCTGAACTGACTTCACCCCTTGATGATGCAGTAAGTGGATGATACCCCTCTCCCCCCTCATCCCTCCATTAAACTCCCCTTATTAGCCAATTTGAGCATATCTGTTTATATATCTGCAAAAGTCATGACTTAGTATACCAAAATGCAAAATCAGCATAATAGCAGTTAAAGGGACCATGTCTTTTTTTTTTGAACCTCAAAGTAGAAATGTATTTATTTACAAAATGTACAGTTTCATAGAAACAGCTTTGCTCTATGCACATAAACTTTATAATTATATAGAACCATGTAAATTATAGGGTCTGGCCTTGCAAAGCCAGTGGAAGGGGCTTACTTTGGGTGACATCTTTCCCTCCCCTCATTCCACTAGCCACCAACCGGGAGCCCCTGTATGGGCCATGCCTAATCTGCATAACGAAACCAACTGTAGCTGTCCAGCTTCGTCTAACACAAAAACCAAGGTGTCTTGACTTCTTAGACACTACCCACAGGGATAAATCTCTTGAAAGAACAAAAAGGAAATCAAGGAAACAAATTGAGATGACTGTCAAATGCCTTCCAGAGGTGTCAACAGGCAGTGAACCTTCTAAGAGCAATCTAGCAATCACCAGGCAAAATTACATGTATACACTAAACCGTGATAGTAAAAACAACACAGTTTTGTAAATTTTGTGACCAGTGGAAACAGATGTTTAAAGTTATATTTCTGCCTCAACTTCATCCTCATGCAAAGCTATGTTTTATATAATCCTTGGTCAACTGAATAATACTTTAATAAGCCAGAGTGCATGGCTACCTAAAGGAAATAACTGTCAGGTCTTAAAAATATCTTTCAATAAAGAATACTTTTTATAATAAAACAATACCACTTTAAGATATAATTTTCACAGCATAATTTTTAAATAAAATATAATGTGCGATAGTTGGAAATGAGTGAACTGCTTAAAGTCAGGGATGAATATAAAATATATACTTAAAACAGTTTAATATTTGCTTTAATTTCATTTTTCTGTAACAGCCCCAAATTTAAGAGTTAATGTCTAGAATAGTTTTACATTATTTCACATTCACGTTAAAAAACTGTGTAAAGCCTTAAGGATTAACAGGAAAAATGTAAAGAAAGATAGTATGAGCATTACCTCACAACCCACAGCACTCTCTAATATAATTTGTCAATGTAGATGAAGATATCACTTCCATCATATCTTCATATTAAAATTAAATTTTAATACGTCATTATGAACAGAAGGAGCATATAAAACTGGCTGAAGAGTATTCTATATTAATTTTCTACCTTTAACTTCTTAGTTATGGCAATTCATGCTAAAGCCAAATGAAATTCATTCGGTATCTAATCATTCTTTTGCTTGTATGCACTATATTCTGGCATTTAAAATAAAATCAAACTTATTCTAGATTTTTAAATGATGATTTATGAAGCAGAGAAGAGTTTCAGAGAGCATCCAATGACTATAGTTTGAGAGTTAAAGAAACAAGGAGGGTTAAAATTAAACATAAAACACTCTCACAGCCAATTTTCTAATGAGCATAATATTTTCAAGTTTAAAAATAGTGATATTTGACTTCCCACTGAGGTCCCAGCCCAGGTACCATATCAATCAAAATAATATCACAGCTTTCCTCTCCTCTATGGTAACAACAGCACGTAACAATGATATTTTACTAGATTTTCCGTTATTCTGGATTAACCATAATTACTGCATTAATAATTGTAAAATTTAAAAATCATAGAAAATTTATGTAACAGCTGTTTTCTTCAATGGCTTGAAACTCTTCAGTTGACAGTACTCCTTTCTGCCAAGTCTGTAAGTCTAAAAAAGAAGGGCCATATGCATCCTGCAAGATTTGTCAGTTATTCAGTGTACACAAATAAAAATACTGTCTAGCTCATTCCCAGCTATGCACCAAAGTTAGAAGTTACTTTGTGTTATGCTATAGCAGTCTCCTGAGCTCTCATATTTTACCTTCTACTCAAAGAGTTGGTGGCACTTACCAGAGTGGGTCCTGAGGTGTCCTGTGAGGGCGTCCCTCCTTCTACAGGCATAGCTACAGAAAGGACATTTGAACGGCTTCTCTCCAGAGTGTAACTTTATGTGTCTCAAAAGGTTGCCCTTCTGAGTAAAAGAAGCTCCACACTGGTTACAATGGAAGGGACGTTCACCTGCAGAAGGGGAAAGAGGTGGGGACGATCAAGTAGGTTATGTGCAAGTGACTAATTTGCTGTACAATGTTAACTACAGCCAGTTCTCTGTGCTGAGAATGTCCATCTCCCTCCCAAGTCTTCCAAACCTTTATCTTCCTAGAATTTGCTTTGCTAATACCAAAGTCCCAAACTTTAGGTCAAGTGCCGTTTCAGCTCTTCATGTAAATTTTACGGGATTCCTGTCATTGACTGCAAAGAGTAACAATCATAGCATTGACCACTGGTTGAACAACTAGGTGCCATCACTTTACTGACTTTATTGGTTGCTTTACATACAATATTTCAAACCTCACGATGGCATTACTAATTTGGTATTAATAATTTCAATTTATAAATGAAGGAATGGAAGTTCAAGTATCAAAGTTTCTGATTATAGCCACAGCTAATAGGTGATTGAGCTGATCATGACTCTTGGTCAATTTGACTACAAAATCTTGCTGTCTTTACTGTACCATGTTATCTCTTAAAATAAATCACAGAAACTTTGAGCTGAAAGGGACCTTTAGTCTAACTCCCCAATTTAGCTGATAATTTTGTTATCAGGGAGCCAAAGAAGTTCAATGAATGAACTAGGTTGCAAAGCTCATTACCACAAAATCTCAAAATATAGCCCAGGTCTCTGGATTCTCCTAGTTACTAACAATAAAACCTGTGGCAAAATTTCCTGATATAATCAGAGAAAATCAAAAGAAAATTATTCATCCAGACATTTCCTGTACATATATTCTCTGTTTCTTGTGAAAATCATTTATTTGATAGGAACCTTTTCTCCTACTACTCATATTGCCCTAAAATTGTTTAAGCCAGAATTATCTGCTGTCTGTTGCCATCAACTGGCTGTTGACAATGTCACTGAAGGTAAAAACGTAGTTTGATGAGGGAGTAAAATTGGCAAGTAGGATCATACGGATAACATCATTAAACCATGATGAAATACTCCCTTTAAACATGTCTATCTCTAAAGATAGACATAAAATATAAATTAACATATAAATAATACAAATATATTAAAACTCGACATTAGGATAAAAATTAAATGAAAAAACAATTCCCTTTTGGTTGAACTGGACCATTTCTGTACTTGAGGTTAGATAATGACTGTAATTTTAATAGTTTTCAAAAAATTTTACACTGAATTGTCATGTTTCATATCTTTAACTGAAACATTCATAATAATAGTGAATAATGAAACCACACTGTATTGGGGGGCCTTTAAAATAATGCAAACTCAATGATTCTTTTTATTAAAGAAAGCTAGGAGGCATAAATAAGATAAACTTTGGTCACCTTCTGGCAGCTACCACTGCACATTCTATCATATAGATTATAAAGCCCAAGGAAACTGAAAAACTGACAGATCAGGTGTATCTTGAATTCTGTAGTTCTTGCTCATTTTGGAACTTAATGAGATATATACCCAAAAAGAGTAATCTGTGTGTGTGTAGCAAGGGTTAAGGTTTTTTTCTTAAGAAATTTGGAGAGGAAACTTAGGACCTAAGTTTACAAAAAGTCCTATATTGATGGTTGAAAAAGAATTATTCATAATGTTAAAGTTACCTTAAGTTTTATCTAATTTAACTTGGTTGATTCATTTGGTAAAACTGACAAATCAACACTAAATACAGCTTAAAAAAGAGGCACAACCTAAAACCTCTCATATGATATCTTATAAAATAATCAAAGTTTAAAAATAAACCTAATTTTGGTAAATTTTTTTTAATCTTACGCACACAGACACACACACATATACAACTTAATTCTTTTACTTGTTTCAATGGAACAGCAGTCTAAAACTTTAAAATCAGAATTTTCTTCTCCCCACCTGTGTCATGAAATTAGTAATAAAAAGGCAGGAGGATTTTATTAATGAAATTTTCTTACTCTTTAAAAAGTTAATAGCAAATGTAAATTACACATTTTACTAAAAACATTTGATTTTACTTTTGAAATCTATGTAGGGTTTCCCAGGCAATAACAAATTAGTACTCAATAACTTAAAAACAAATTAATGTGGTGAACAAAAATATTTGAAATCATGTTTTGCCTTTGGAAAATACTCCTGTAGCATGCTAACTTTGATTTTCTTTAAGCTTCCTAAGGTCTTTGAGCTGAAATATTTAAAAATTCCTAATTTAGGTTACTGAATTCATCATTCAGAATAATGCTAATCTAAAAAAATTATAATAAGGATCATTTTTAAAAAATAATTTTTAATTTACTTAATTGAGTTTTATGAGACTAATGACAGGGTAATTTAGTTGTTAGGTTACATTTATAAAATATTCCAGATATCCTCAAATATTTTTTAATAAGAATTACTTCTGAATTTATATGATCATCTTTAAAGGGGTAGGAGAAATGTCTAGTTATATCCAGAGACACTGCCGTGTTGCTGAGTGAATAAGTCTTAGTGAGAAGGCGTTTGCTAATTCTGTTCCCATGGCCATGGGAAGTAAAGAAAGAAGCATGATGAAGGTAATCAGTCATGTGCCCATTTTTGATAAGAGGAAAGAGACTATGATAATAATGCACTTTGATTTCAATCAGATGAAGCTTTAAGAAATACTGATTTTCCTGGCCTATTAATTTCAGAGGTATGTGTAAAATCTGATAACTAACTGAAAGGTACAGTTGACTACCCATAATGTCTATGTAACTTGAAACAACACATCTTGGTTATTTCTTTTATAATAATTTGTTTTTTCTTTAATAAATAGACTGAATCAATTGGTCCTTTTCAGGTTGGTTTAGACCTTGTCTAAAATATATATATATATATATATTAATCACTTTCTTCAGATGTAAATAAAAGCAAATTTCAGAAGAAACCCACAAATTTACTAAATACATTAGTGACATTAAAGAGTAAGTCCAAGTCAAAAACATCAAGTAGGCTATTGTATCTGTGATAACTAATCCTCCCATGGGTGGGCACCAAAGTCTGGATTAACAACTCTGGATCCAGGAGAACAATTAAGATGTAGTCACGTAGCCATGCTATTCTTTATTTCCATTCTCAATCTGTTTTTTTTTAAATCTTCTAATCTACTCAAGGACCATTTTATTCACTGGGTGAAGTTATCTACCTATTATGGAATAAATTATATTTCAATATTTTATATACTTTCATAAACATATTTCTAGATCTGTGTTTATTCAACTGAAATGCAAGTATACATGCATCAATTTGCTTTGGTGAATCAAAGACAGAGGGTGTGCCTGTGTTGCATGGAACAACCACCTACAAATGTGAAAAATCCCAACCATGTGTAGAGAGGGCCTTAGAGCAAGAGAATGGCTCTACAAAGCTGCAATGGACAAAATATGATGCTGAAAACTTAGTTACAAAGATAACAGTACTCTACCCCAAAGAGATGCAAAATTAAGTATATTCTACATTTATAGTGTTTGTATCAATTTGTGTTTATGCATGAATTGATTTACTACCCCTGCTTCTTTTCTTCTCCCTGTATTCCCAGTGAAGAGTGCCTGGAGTATCCGATGACAATATTACCTGATTACCTACTAAAGTAGCAATACCAAAGAAATAGCACCAAGCCATTAAAAAAGACGCTGGAATTGGCACTTTAGTAGAGTATGAAAGAGAAAGAAGAAGAAGTGAATTAGATATGATACTCCATGTCAGTTTAATGAATTGGGTGGTTATGTATCTTTTTCCACTATCAATTTTATATTAGACATTCCATGAGCTAAACGCTCATAGAAACAAGCATATGTTTCTCGAAGGCTTTTAAGGATTTAAGACAAAGTCTTTTATACTAGCAAGGTATAAATAGTTGGTGAGAGGGGGAAGTTCTAAAATGAAGACAGTTCATCAAATTAAGGAGAAAACATTTGGTTAATGACTATATTCTGACTATATATATATTTTCCAATCTAAAGAAATACAAGTAGACTTTCTATTCTCATATTGCTAAAATGGAGTTGAAAATGTCATGACCCACTCAGATTGTTATAAACTGGGTCATCAGAAATACATATAAAAATGGCTAATTTAAAGACACATCATCACAATTTCACGGTTAACAATGGATGGCAGGTATCCCAAGCTCCTCTACGAATGGCTAGTAACTTTAAGAAAAACCTCCCAGATCTGAGGAAAGTGTAATAATTTTTCCAGTACTCTAATAAATATTTATTAACAATAAAAGTTCATAGAGTTCCAAGAGTACTTTAAATAGTTGTTCAGTCTATTTTCCTTGCCTTTACTAGCTGAGTGAATCCCATACTCCTAGGACTTGTGGAAATCTGTATAACTATTTAGAAACACTTTCCATGTTAGTTAGATGGTTTTCAACTCTACTAGAGTAAAAAATATGAAGTGGACAGTACAGTAGGTATGCAATTGTTAACTGTGTTTACAAACCAACAATCCTCATGAAAATCACTGCAGTCACAGTGAAACATCAATTAACCTAAATTTTCAACAGAGTATATTCAGATTCTTTGAATATTCTTAACTCAGACCATAAAAGGTTTATTAAATATCTTAGAAAATTTTTTAAAATATATTTTTTAGCCTTAAAATGAACACTATATGCAATTCAACTGAAAAGTCATTAGACTAATTTTGTTTAGTTTCTACATTGCTAGATGGGAGAAGTTAGACATCTGAGTGTTATCTTCCTCAATATAATCACTCTGAGATTATGAATACATCGTAACTTTGTGGAACTCTTCTTTTAGAACTGCAGTTGGAATTACTTCATGAGCATAGAAGAAAAGTAGCCTCACTACTTTACAGCCTTTTCCTTTTTTTTCTTATCAAATATGGTACCAAGCTTGATCTTTTAATTTTTCCATGAGACATTTTTAAAAATTAAAAAAAATTTCATTAGTAATACAAATATTACTATAAACTTAAAAATATTTTAAAATCATGATGCTATTTAAAAAGGAAATTCAAAACAAAAAAGTAAAAATGTAACTGACTATATGGTTGGATAAGAGTGTAAGCCCTAAAGCTGATGATTTTGTTTAAGATAACACTGATTTTAATGTGTAATTTCTCACTATAATTAAAATATCAGCCTTATAGTAATACCTCATCATAAAATATTGATATATTGATATACCAAGCATAGAAAATTGGAACAAAACCACTCTGGACATCAGGAAACCTTGACCCTAGCCTCACAATGCCCTTAACCACATAAGGGATCATGGATAAATCACTTGACTGTTTCGGGCTTCAGTTTCTTGATGTGTAAATGAGAGGTTTGGACTAAGAAGACATCAATGTCCCTGGTATCTCTCATGTTTTAAGCATCTACTTATGAAATTGATTATCTAGAAGTCAGTCTTTTAAATCAATGTCTTTACTGTGATTTCTCTCTCTTCCAAAAGAGTGTCATATTTTAAAACTCTGAGTGTATGAGTTATTACTATTTTGCTGTATAATACTACTCTGCATTATAGTTTAAGCTATCATTACCTTTAAATCAAATTTCATATAAATTTGAATTTTTCTGGGTCAATGATCTGCCTACCTTGCCACAATCTCATTTCTTGTGTTTTACATTAAAAAGAAATTAAAAAAAATTTTACCAAAGGATTTGAAGAGGTTTAAATAAGGCCTTCTCACTGAGTTGGTTTTTCGCATTACTCAAAGGTCTAAAAGTGTATATTAAATTAACCTGAGGTCTCTTTCCTCACCTGATTCTGTGATTACACATTCCTACCACCCTTTGCTGTACTCTACCCTACGTATCTCCTTGCAGGAGTTATAGTTAAAAATTACAGGAAGATGGTGACATCCTGGAACTGGGGGAGATAAATATCTGCCTCCTACAGAGACCCATGGTAGGCAAAGATTGATTGGAAATTGTATTCCAAGAAGTTAACTAGACAAGATGAAAATGATCAACCCTTACATAAACGCATGAGTACCATGTTATAGTATAAACGTCTAGCTAGCAAACTCTATTACCTGCCCATGGGTATGGTAAAATATGTATAGGAATACAAAAAGATCAAGTTACACAATGAAATTCTCCTATACCTTTTGAACCCTTATCATATTTTTGCTATATTAAGAACTGTGGAAACTGAATCCCAAACTTCTTTTTTGATATGCTATTCAGATTTGAAGGCTGGAAGTCAAGACCCAGGCTACTCTCTGCTTTTCAGCAATCCAATACTAGCAGAATTCTGAAAAGGTAGTTTCACCATTGCCACCCCTGAATAAAAAGGAAAGAGAATAGATGTCAGGTAATATCAACATCAGATGTCACAGGCAGTCATCAGGTTATTCTTTCAGCTGCTTACCAGTGTGACTCCTTTTATGTACCATAAGCACATTGGGCCCAATGCAAACCATGCCACAGACGTCACATTTCAGTTTACCATTCGGAAGCCGGATTCCTCCCTCGCCTTGAAGCTCCTGGACTTTCCTGTTGTCTGCCACCTCGCTGCTTTCAATTAGGGGTTCTTCTAGGCTGCTACCCTCATCATGGCCCCTGATCTCGTCTTCGCGGCTCAGGGGTTTCCTGTCACACTCTTCATCACTCTGCATTTCTAGCTTTACTGAATTTGCTGTAATTTAAAAAGAAGAAAGGAAGACATTTTAAATGCATGTTATGTGTTGTCACCTACATCTCTTTTCCACCCACTGCCATTCTATTAACATGGTTGAGAATGCTATACTAAGTAGAATATAGTCCATCCCCCATGCAATGTTAGTACATACTGTGTTCTATGATATTTCCGTGAAGCTCTGGCATGAAAGTGAAGATGGCTTAGGAAAGCTCAGTATCAACTGGTATTGTTATACTTTTGAGTTTGTCACTAAGGCTACTAGACTGAGGTAGGATTATGAAAAAGACAAGATTAGATACTGCTTAACCCATTGAGCTACACCTCTTCTGAATGTAACAATCATTATATACACACTTCATAGTCTCTGGTTTCCATTAGGGTACTTGCATAAACCTGTTTTTTTTTTTAACATCTTTATTCGAGTATAATTGCTTTACAGTGTTGTGTTAGTTTCTGCTGTATAACAAAGTGAATCAGCTATCTGTATACATATATCCCCATATCCCCTCCCTCTTGCCTCTCCCTCCCACCCTGCCTATTCCACCCCTCTAGGTGGTCACAAAGCACTGAGCTGATCTCCCTGTGCGATGCAGCTGCTTCCCACTAGCTATTTTACATTTGGTAGCGTATATATGTCAACGCTCCTCTCTCACTTCGTCCCAGCTTACCCTACCCCCTCTCTGTGTCCTCAAGTCCATTCTCTACGTCTGCGTCTTTATTCCTATCCTGTCCCTAGGTTCATCAGAACCATATTTTCTTTTTATTCTATCAAGAGAAACAACTCGGGATCTTAATCCAGCAAATAGCTTAGACGTATGAAGGCACACTGTCAAGGCAAATATCCTAAAATCAGACTAAACACATACATTCAGTTGAGAGCTGTATAAATGAAGGGCAGAATGCACAGACCTCACGTGCTCTTAAGCTACTCTTTTTTTTCCTGTGTGAAAAAAGTTCTCTATGGAACATATTAGTCTGCAAATCAAAGTATTCCAACTTTAATCTATGCACACCAAAAAGCAGTGAATGACAGGAATGGCATAGCATGCATGCACGCACTTGTGACTGTTAAGAAATTCAATGCCTTCTGTTTGCTGTTTTTGGATCATCCCACAGAAAAGTTGGAATTTTGTTAGCACAGCCCTCATTATGGATTGCTGACAGAGTCCTTTCACAAGAGAAACAAGCTTTAAATGAATACCAGTTTTTTATCCAGTGATCTTGAAAATGCCTCAAGAAACCATATCAAAGTTACTAAGCAAAACAAATTATTTGGTATTTCTTGAATAGAGGAACTATTTTCATAAAAAGGAAGTAAGTTCTTTTTACTGCAATTGTTTTCTTAGAGAAACCACCCCTTCTGTGATTTGTCGTTAGTACTCATGATAGGTAGTATATATTATCAAAATGACTCTTCCCTTTCTCCCTCTTTGGAACTCCCCTGTGAACTACAGGCAGTGTGGTACAATGTGGGGATCACTGGATTTAGTCAGGAGAACTGGCTTTGACATTTACTGCAGTATAATCTTGAACTAAGTATTTAACCTCTGAATCTTACGTCTTTCATTTGTGGAGATGAATTCAGATTACAGAATAAAGTTTAAGCAGTACAGTTTAGCTATTAAGAGTGAAGATCCTAGCGGTGGCACTTAGTAAGCAGTGTCACCTTCTGCAAGTTACTTAAGTTCTCTATGTCCTCTACAACACTGGGACGATAACGGTACCCACTTCCTAGGGCAGATGTAAGCATTAAATGAGTAAATATAAAAAATGGGCTTACTATTATTTTTCTTTGGACATACAGTGCTCTTTTTATTCCGTAAGGATTTTGTAAAGATCAATTAACTTATAGTATGTAAACTATCCCAAGATCTACAAAGGGATAGACAGTCTTCTTGCCTGATCTCTAATAAAACATCTACTCCCTTGAGTTTTACCCTATTTACAAATTAGGACTGCTTTACTGGGTTTTGAGAAGAGTAAAGACAATATTTTTCCATCTTAATATCCCCGGTATGCTAAAGAAATCTGTGGCATATAGGAGGTATTTCAGGCAGTATTCCCTGAGGTATTTTACTTGATTTAGAATCTTCTTTCTTTAAGCTTTTTAAAAATATGTTTAAAGTATCCATTAACATAACAACAAAAAATTAATCGTCATAAAGGATAAAAAGTGAAAATTAAGTTCTTTTCTACCCAAAGTTCACCCATTCTTCAGTTCTGGTCTCAAAAACAACCCCTATCCTTGTCTTCTGTTTAGAACTGTGTGTGTGTATATGTATGTGTGTACCTGTGTGTATATATAGTCTCTCTTTTTACACAAATTGGACTGTACAATTTATCTGACTTTAACTTTCCTTTCTTCAATTAACATCTGTTCAATATTTTCCATACACAGGAATCTACACTGTTCTTTCTAATACCTGCATAAAATCGACTTTACAAATATAATTCATTCATCCAGGCTTTTAAGATTACTTCTCATTTAGTGCTATTATAGACACTATTGTATAATACCACACAGAACTGTTAATCTGATAAACACTGGTTACTGTACTTCAGATTTTTAATGTGCATTTTTTTATTGTGAATGAAGTTGGGCATCTTTTTCTATGTTTAAATGTGTGTGGTTTTTTTTTTTTTTTTTTGTAGAACTGCCTATCAAAGTTCTTTGCCCATTTTTCTACTAGGTTGTCAGCCTTTCTCACTGAATTTAAATGCTTTATATACTAAGGAACTTAGCGCTGTGTCTGATATGTTTTGCAAAAATTTCGGTTTATCTTTTTACTCTAGGGTATTTTTTGGCATGTATGCTAATTTTAAATTTTGAATTTTTAACATTTTCAATTATGGCTTCTGGATTCTGTGTCTTGCTTCAATAGATTTTTCCATATTCCAAGAAATTTTTCCATATTTTTTCTGAGAAGGAAAATTTTTCTAATTAATGTAAAATACTATTGGTTACCCTGTGTAGTCCCACATTTCATCCACAACTGTCAGTCATTTAAAAGAAATATTAAGAAGAAAACAAATGAAAAGTATGACTTTATGCAGCATGACTTCATACACCAGCCTGTGAGCAAATTTTCCCGCACATTTAAGTGATGTCCTAAAGATCACAAACTTCGCGGCAATGCCATCATTTACATTCCTGAACTAGTCAATATCTGATAAGCTACCTTTAATGAGTATAAGGTCTACTAGCATTTCGAGAACTGAAGAAATGTATACCTAAAAGAGTGGGTTTTGGGTCTGAAACTATAGGCCTCTTAAATTTCAAAACAGTACCAAATTATGAAGGATATGACTTGATGTTACACTAAAGTATCATCTTTTCCCTAGTGAGAATATTATAATATGGACATCAAAACATAGTCTCAAACATGGGTAAATATGTCATTTAACAATTTATTGGATATTAAAATTATACTTAGAATTTCTACCACAGAAGAATATACTTGAAATGAATATCCAAAAAAAAAATGTTTATTAGCACTGAAATACAGAAAAAGTGGAAAATTATAGTCATCTTTTCTCTAACAATATTATACTCTAAGGAATTATATGTTTGCCATGTATGGATGTGTACACACTATTACTGTAGTAAACAGTATATTTATTGATATAGTAAATCAATAAAATGAAACACATTTTATTGTTAAATGTGTTAAAGCATAGATTAAGTTTTGCATTAATATGGCCTATGTACAAACAAAATTCCATTCTAATTAATATTTAACCCATCCTACTAAAATTAAGTTGAAATTCTAGGACAAAAAGTGATTACTTAAAGTGGTCTGAATGTTAACTGTTAAATAGAAAAAATTTCCCTACTCAAAGAACATAAAAGAAATTCTCCTATGATTTATTTTTACTGTTTAGGATGTTTCTAATTAACACAGAGCACCTAATATTTTAACTCATTAATGATTAAATTCAAATGTCTGGTAAATTTACACTCTATAATTTATATATTAATAAATGAGTTATATCATAATTATTTGTAGTTACAATATATAAAGCTATTATAATTATTAATCATTGTATAATAATCATAGTACATAAGTTACCAAATCTTTAAATTTTAACTCTTCATATAATACTTCTTTTACAATTTGGTTAACAGAAAGGCATCCTCATAAATGGCTAATTTCTATGAAGATAAGAACTTGCTAGTGTGAGTGAAAAGAAATCTTATTATAAATCTCAATACCAACAATTATTTTTCAAGCTTATTTTCTTGCTACGAAATGAATGTAAAATTTAAACGTATCTGTGGGAATTTACATATACTTTTATATACTGACAAGCAGTAACAGTTTAATAAAAATATTTTGTCAGAATGAATGATTAGCAATGAAAAGATGTGAAATAAGATTTTAATTGATCAATCTGTTCTTTGTTATTTGATATTGTAGTCACAAATAACTATAATATATAGATATCTGAATATTTTTAATAAATAAATATGCTTAACATAGGTATCTTTTCTTCTCAAAGGAGATGATATAGTTCAGTTTAAAACAAAGAAAAGTCAAATTTTAAAGCATCAAGAAAAAGTTAATTGTTATAGTGATTTTTTTTTTTAGTAGACTTGGAGGTTTGTGAACATGGTTCAAGGATAATAACATTTAATCAAAAAGACTTTCATAATCAATTTTACATAGACAAAGCTTTGAATATATTTCATGTTAAAACATTCCACATATATATTTATGCAAAAAATTGCTTCATAATGCAAACATGTTTATGAATTAAAGCTTTATCCCCCTCTTCTTTATGCTTTCAAACTACTGTTTTTGAACTTTAGGATATAGTTTATAGATGCTATAAAAACGCATGGTGGGGGGCTTCCCTGGTGGCGCAGTGGTTGGGGGTCTGCCTGCCGATGCAGGGGACACGGGTTCGAGCCCCGGTCCGGGAGGATCCCACGTGCCGCGGAGCGGCTGGGCCCATGAGCCATGGCCTCTGGGCCTGCGCGTCCGGAGCCTGTGCTCCGCAGCGGGAGGGGCCGCGACAGTGAGAGGCCCGCGTACCGCAAAAAAAAAAAAAACACGCATGGTTTAATCACCTCCCATTTACATGTAATCATCCCAATGTTGAGAAGTAAAGAGACTCACACAAGAGCTCTTATAAATGACTCCCAGGCCAAATAAATTTCAACTGTAGAAGTTTCTTCAGTAACCATACTGTGCTCTCTACACTCAAAGCCTTCATAATTATCATTGTTTCGAGATACATAATACTGAGTGGATAAAGTTACACTAGACTTGCCTTAAATTCAGTAACATGGTATTAAATAAAAGGATAACTGAATAAGGGTATTTACACAGCTAAACATATATAGATCACTGTTTTGTTTTTTTTAAAAAAGGCAGAAAACCAAATGGGGAAAAAATTATGTTATTTTGTGAAGCTGTTAAAACAACATTATTTTGGTTGTCTATTTCATACTGAAATTTTCTTTACTACTCATTATACTTCGAAAATTAAAGACAATTCAAAACCCAAATGTATACCACTTAAAAATAAAATGGAAAATGAAATGTACAATGTTGTTACATACACTAATAGATCTCACCCACCTCAACCAATAAGACACAAGGACCAAAATGGAATTCTCTCTAAAACTCATTGAACCAGCAAATATTTATTGCTTGCCTAATACTTTGCTAAAAGTGATTCATTATGAAGGTTTAAGACTAAAAGCTGAAGAATATTTTTCACTTAAATAAGAAACCTATATTAGCAGGATGGTATATACCCAGGTCATGAAAGAGTTTATGAGTAAAAGTACAGGAAATATTTTACTAACCTGTAATTTGAATTTATTGAACAGTACATAAATGTGAAGAAGCTTTTCCTTAGAAATTGGACATTTCCTATTTTTTACACCATAACTTCACCAAATTACCCACTTATGCAAGGTGGCATATGATTTTGTAATGTCTGGCACCTGATGGCTTCAAATAATACAGAATTCTCAATTTTTAAAATTTTGGGGAAAAGATCATTTTTTACACATATGGTGAAGTATATCCAGTTAATTTTGAATTACCAAATTGAAGGAATAAATTCTATCCTCATCCTTAGAATGAGGTTTTCACAGATAATCCTATCTTTTTTAAAATGTCAAGTTTTGAAAAATCATAGTAACCAGAACCTAAAATATCATTATTAAAATATTTTTTAAAATCTAAATTAAACTTTATACAACTTAAAACTTTATTATTAGTATGAGTTGATTCTACTAATCCACGAACAGATTATTGAAATTCCCTAGCCAGGAAAATAATCCAAAGGGATTATGATTTATTTGCTGTATTTGAAAGGATATATTTATTGTGATTTATTCTGTTTAATTTCCAAATTATGTTTTTCAACTCTTAATTTTTAAAGGAAGCAAATACTACGGGAGTTAAATATTTCTTTCACAGTGCTAATAATAAAAGAGAGCTAAAATGCCATTCTTATCAAACTGGGAAAAAAAATCTTTCAGGTGTGATGTATAAGTGGACTTTCATATGCTTGGTTTCTGTTGTGTGAACATTCAAGAGGACACTTAAGGGGTGTTATTACTTATAAGCATTAATTTCTCCAGGGCTATGCCAGATACTTGAAACGGTGTTATACACACTAATTGAATCAATATGTCTATCTAATAATCTGTTGAAGTTGCTTCTGAGCTAATACAACTCTCTCTCATTTAAACTTTCAAAAAAGAGACACCAAACATGATTAAATCCATGTTAACAGCCCAGCAGCTGTTTAAATAATGTGTTAAAAAAACAAACTGCTTTCAAAACTCTGATGTAAAGCACAATTATTTACTAATGAACTTACAACCGTCTAAACAATGAAAGTAAAATCCTCACAACAAAAATTATATTAAGGTATGTGCAATCATTTTTCAACAAATTTCCTCAACAAAATTTCACACAATATAAAAACTTTGTTCCTTTTAACTGTGAGTAAATAAATGCATAAGTCTTGCAAAACAGCTGCCTCATATAACATCCTTAAAGTATTCGTTTTAGGAAAGGTTGGACAAGTCTAGACACTGGTGTCAGTGAACTGCAGCTGAGCCATTTGTAGGTAGCATTCTGTCTGCACATCACATCACCTCATTTTCTCGTCCTCCCCCCACTCTCTCCTTTCCCCAATATAGTTAGACTATGTATTTCTTAAACCTAGTAGGGTAATAGATCAAGACAGTGCTGGTTTCTGAAATATGACTACTATTCTAAAAACAGTGTGGAAGAAAGTTACTCTGCACCTGATTGCAGGAAATCAGGGTCTTTACCTCCCTTTCTGCCACTTAACTAGTTCTGGGACCTTTTGGGAAATTTTTTTATTTTGACTCAGCCACCTGCATCACCTGAAATATGGGAAAAATAACACTTGATACTCCTGAAAACAGCAGGCTAGATAAAATAGTCTCTTTACACTAAGGGTTTAGAATCCTTTTAATAATAATAGAAAAATAACAACTTATTATAATTCTTCATGATTTAAAAACTTCATATTGTCTCATTTGATACTCAGAACCACAGTGGATTGTACGTAGGGCAAACACAGATAAACAAATGGAGGCATGGTTGTTAGATAACCTTCCCAAGGATGCAAAGGTAGTAAATGTGAGCCTGATATCAACTCAAGATCTTCTGTCTCTTAGCTTCGCATCTTCCTATGACATGATACTGCCTCTCCAATTAAACAAGTAACTAGTATTAGTATTATATTTAGGACAAATACCAGTCCTAGGCAAATAGATCTTTCAGATGTTGTAAAACTGTGTCCATCAGTTAAAGAGGATACCAGGAATTCAAGACCACATCAGTCAGAAAAAATAAAAAGAAGTTTCCACAAACTGAACTACAGAATTAATACTTTCTATCTGGGATGCATATGCCCACTCAAAAGAACTACTTTCTAATTTTTAGATTTGCTTTGGTCTTAAGGCAGGGGTAGGTCCATGTAGTACAACTAATTCCTGAAGAATCTGCCAATATTCAATCATTTTCCTGATCCTTGCTTTTTCTATATTCCTTGTCATGCTATGACTTATCAGTGGTAGGTAAAGACAGCCATTTGAGGAAAAAAATCAATATAATCACCTTTAATCTCTAAACCAACAGTTACGGAGGATGGCATTTTAGGACTTCCTTTGTCACATTTTGACAGTCTTGTGTCAATTTTTTTTACAAAGATAAATCATACCTATGAGTAGCTCATGCAGTATTTCATTTACATTTAAAGAGATCTTCACAACAAAATAAATACCAAAAAAGTATCCTCTCTACCTCCTTGGAAAAAAAAGTAAAACTAAGGAGCCTAGACATCTCACTCCCTAATGGTCTCCCACAATGCATGCAAGCATAAACAGCATGCCCATCATCAGACTACCCATCATTATTGACCAGCACAGTGGCCCCACTGTAGCCCAAGGGTGAAGTTTCTGTTTTCTGGCAGACAACTAGTTCATGAGATGTACAACGCGGAGAAAATAAGCCTAGTTTAAATAGAAATGCCACAGGCAAACAACAGTCTATCCCTTTATCCATCCTTTAAATGAATGATTGCATTTGCCAAGTCCTAGAGATTCAATATGTGCCATGGCTTGCATATCCAACTCCTTTTTGTGCATTTTCGTGGGCAACACAGAACTTCTTTAAGATTCCCCATGCCTTCTCACCTGGAACAATTTCAACAACTTTCTAGCTGGGTCTCTTTTCAGTTTTTTGCCACACTCTACTCCCCCAATTCATCGTATGTTCAGTTTTTAGATTAATTTTCCTAAAGCAGAGCTCATATTGCTCTTCTAAATGTCTTCCATTACTGCTCGCTGCCTACAAATTAAATACAAAGGTACTGGTATGGACTTTAAGGACCACCACAGCACAGTTCCATCATTGCTCTTGGCCATATGTCCTATTAGTTCCTTAGTTATTCATACTTTTTCCAGTCATTTTCTAGTCATTCTTCCTGGAACTTATCCTATACATGTCTACTTATTTTCCCCCCCACCGCCCGGCCCCTATTATTATTTTCTGGAATCTATCCCCACTTCTGTCAATATCAGCATACCTTCGAAGCTGACTTATCTTCCACCCTTTTTCATGAAGTGTTTCCTGAGCACAAAGACACATTACAGTGATTTCATTAGTATATTTGCCTTAACTCTATGCTCCCTGTGGTGTGAGATTTTTGAAAAGAAATGCTGTCTTTATTCACAATTGTAAAACCATCTTCCCCTTACACGTACCAGACATTCAATAAATGTTTGTTGAACTGCTGTTGCTGATTTACCTATCATACTTCTTTTTTAAGTTACATAGGCTATGCATAAATTAACCGCAAGTGACAAATAATTATCATAGAATTGGGTTTTAAACACAAAACATCATCAACATAACATTAACTAAAGGACCACTGTATAAAAGGAAAGACTTTCAGTGCATTACATGCATCGCCTGATATTAATCATGACAGCTGCTCTGTGAAGTATACAATATTACCCTCATTTTACAGATGAGAAAACTAAAGCTCAGAATGGGTGAGGTAACATGTCCAAGTCACACATCTATTCAGAGCCAGATCTGAAATTAGAACCAAGAACTGATGACCAAATTCTTGCTATGTCCCCTATGTCACCAAAAGCAAAACAGTTACTAGTTACCAGTAAAGAAAAAAGGATGTCAGTATGTTAAAAAAGAGTAACTTTGAATCGATGTGTGCCATCTGACATTTTCTTTACTGCATGTTGAATACAGGTGTAGTAGTTTGCCAGCTTTGAGTAAAGAGAAATTTGTCTGAAAGCCTGTTTTGGAGGAAGACCAGCTTCCACTGCCAGATTTTCTGAGCATGGATTTTATTTCATATAAGAGCAATCTAGTTTGAACTGGTGTTTGGCAACCATCTGCTTAACATAACTGTGGGAGGTTTGTGAAGCAAATTACATTGTGAAATTCTCTCTTTAATAAGGGGAGTACAAAATTGTTAACCAAACTTCTGTAAGAAGTAAAATCGTTACTATAAAATCCAGCTGAGTGGGCATATTCCCGAAGGGACCCAAACATTAGATTGCCAGAGGTCACTGAGGACGTTTAAACCAGGTCAGAAGGCAGTGCTGCCGGCTCGCTAAAGAGAAAGAGATAAGAAATGGAGCAGGGTTTCTATTACAGAGCAAGGGCAACAGAGGGAAGAACCAAAGCCAGGCGATGCACTTCAACAGCTTTACTGAGCCTCTGAACTGAAGTGACAGAGGAACCCAACAGCTTTCCATACCCTGGGTTCAAATATCCCTGGTTGCCAAAATCTGGAACAAACATCAAGGCTACAGAAGTTCTTTCCCCGATGTTCTTCCGTAAACCCTTCACTATTTGTGTGAAATAAAGAGAGTCAACATTTGGCCCCAAGATGCAGGATTGTTTGGTTAAAAATGTATAATCAAGAAAATGTATCAAGTAGTAGCAAAAAAGAGAAAATTTGTAGTAGTGATTAAGAAAAATGAATCTGAACCACCCAGCAAATTTTATTTTCTGCAATGTAGCAGCAGCAATTTTTTTTGCAATGTTCATCCCTGTTTCCTACTCCTAATGAATAGTCAGTCATATAGAGTGCATTTGTTAAAAGGTAAAAAAAATAATTTCAAAGCAACATAGGAGGTACTAGGTGAATAATGGAAATGCTGGATTAGAATACCTGTGTTTAAGTACTTTACATATGTGGACATTAAGAAGTAATTTTAACACGCCCCTGTTTCCTACCATGTAAACTGAGAATAATATCCTCTGTATAAAAGTCATAAAATTGGGGAAGCCTAGTCAGTTAGTGCAAGCAGTTAGAGCCTATGGCTAAAAGACTCAGTACCCTCGGGTTTAAGGCCAGGCCCTTTCATTTATTAGCCACATGACCTTAAGAAACCTCTCTCAGTCTCATTTTTCTCATCTATAAAATCAAGAAAATGATATTACCTGTCTCCTAGGGCTGTTCTGAGTATTAAGTACAATTGTATATACAACACCCTTACAGCTATTTTACTTCTTATTAATAGAGCTACCATATGAAAGCATATCATAAAATGTAGGACATCAAACAAATGTAACTGGGGGGGGGGTGTATGTTTACTCCAGGGAAGCACGGGGATGACAGAGAAGGCTTCACGAAGTGGCATTTAAGATAGTACTTACAGGTTGGATATGCTTTATATAATAAAGAGAAGACAGATGGCACTCAAGAAGGGGGGCGAGCATGAAGAGAAAAGAAAGATGCATGAATACATGTTGGTTTTGAGTGACACCGTTTTTTTCTGGAATGCATATATTCAATGGGTAACATAAATAGAAAATATTTTAAAATCAAAGTTTAAAATAGAGTAAGGCACAAGGGAATTAATGCTTGTAGGTAGTAATTTCAAAGATGAGTGCTGTCAACTTATTAACAGACTGTTTCAACAACCACAGTACAGAAGAGGGATCTCCTTAGAATTTATTCGTTCATCCATTCAAAATTACTTACTGAGCACCTGCTCTGTGCCAGGTACCACAACGCAGCAGTGAATAGGACAGATATGGTCCCTGCTTTCATGGCACTTGTGAAATTTATGCATATATGTATATATGTATGTATATGTATTTTTCTGCGTTTATATATGGGCAACTGTGCACAGTAAAATATTATGATGTGAAATACAATGACTTGAAAGCCCTTCCCCCAGCATATGCTACTACTATAAAATCTCAGTGCAAAATGCAGAGCATAAGTAATCAAGAAATACTCTCATAAGATCACTATTTCAAAAAGACAGCTTTTTCTGAATTGTAAGTAGTTACTTTAAGCAGTCATTGATCTGTGAAACAAAGTTTTCATTATTCAATGCGTTGTCTTTCTCCATTTCTAGAACATCCTTTAGCCAGCTTTCTAAAGCTCATAGCTAAAGTATATGAAACATAATTAAAATGATGACATAGTTCTATGTATCATAGGAAGCAAATTAAACAGATATGTCTGATATCATTAAGGGGCATACAAATAGCTTGTCTTAGCTTGTAAAAGTAAGCTAATACACTTATTAGATGCAAAGGAGCCCCTTACTCATTTAAAAAATACTTTCTTTAAAATACTTGATATTTTCTAATCATATCATAAGTAGACTAAAACTTATACAAACTGAGTTTTATTTCTCCTTAAGTTATGATTTTGTGCTGATCTCACATCTCTGTCACCTGTAATTGGACGGGTTACCTTCTAAGAGACTTAGTTTCCTCATCTGTGAAACCTAGATAATGCTACTTATTTGTGCAGCTAAAATAATTAAAAGCCTACCTGCCTGAGGCCATGATTCTTGAGGTCCCTTCAGTCTGTGGTATATGTGATTCCAGGATACAAGCAAACTATACTTGAAATTTTATGTAAAAAACGATTTGTGTAATCAGTAATAATAATCAGCTACTTAGTATCTAAATATAATTTTCTTTATACAAAAAATCATTGCCAAAACTGATGTCAAGGAACTTACCCCCCAATGTTTTCTTTTAGGAATTTTACAGTTTGAGGTTTTAAATTTAAGTCTGTAATCCATTTTGAATGCATTTCTGTACAGGGAGTAAGACAGTGGTCCGGCTTCATTCTTTTGCATGTGGCTGTCCAGTTTTCCCAGCACCATTTATTGAAGAGACTATCTTTGACCTACCTGTCTGTTCTTGGCTCCTCTGTTGTAAATTAACTGACCATATATGAATGGGCTTTTTTTTGGACTATTTTACTTTCATCTGTGTCTATTTTTATGTTAATATCATACTGTTTGGATCACTATAGCTTTGTAATATAGTTTGAAATCAGGAATTGTAATATCTCCAACTTTGCTGTTCTTTCTCAAAGATTGCTTTAGCTATTCAGGGTCTTTTGTGGCTCAATACAAATTTTAGGATTTGTTTCTCTTTCTGTGAAAAGTGACATTGGAATTTTGATAGGGATTGAATTGAATCTGTAGAATCCTTTGGGTTGTATGAATATTTTAACAATATTATTCTTCCAATCCATGAACACAAAATATCTTTCCATTTATTTGTGTCTTCTTCAATTTCTTTCATCAGTGTTTTATAGTTTTCAGTGTACAAATCTTTCACCTCCTTGGTTAAATTTATTCCTAAGTATTTCCTTTTTCTGATGTTGTTATAAATGGTATTGTTTTCTTAACTTCTCTAATAGTTCATTGTTAGTGTATACAAATCCAACTGATTCTTATATACTGATTTTGTACCCTGCAACTTTACTAAATTTGTTTGTTAGTTCTAACAGTTTTTAGGTGAGTCTTTAGGGTGTTCTATATATAATACCATGTCATCTGCAAATAGAGACAATTTTACTTCTTTCTCTTGCATGATAGCCAAGATATGGAAACAACTTAAGGTTTCAATGAATGAATGGATAAAGAAGACATGGAATATAAATACAATGGAATATTATTCAGCTATAATAAAGAAGAAAATCCTATGTTTGTGACAACATGGATGAACCTTGAGGGCTTTATGCTAAATGAAATAAGCCAGAAAGAGAACAACAAATACTGCATGGTATCACTTATATGTGGAATCTAAAATAAGTCAAACTCATAGAAATAGAGAGTAGAAATGTGTGTTGCCAGGGGCTGGAAGGAGGGGAAAATAGGGAAAGGTTAGTAAAAGGGTACAAACTTTCAGCTATAAGATAAATAAGGTCTGAGGATCTAATGTGTAACATAGTAGCTATAGTTGATAACACTGTTTTGTTTAATTAAATTTTTCAAAGAGTGTAGAACTTAAATGTTCTCACACACTCACAGAATGGTAAATATGTGAGGCATGGACTGTTTATTAACTACATGGAAGGAATCCTTTCACAATGTATACACATATCAATTCATCACAATGTATACTTTAAATATCTTACAGTTTTGTCAATTATATTTCAATAAAGCTGAAAGAAATTCAGGAAGCTTTTAAAAATAAATAAATTTCTTTATACAAAATATGTTCCTAGGTTTGGGGTTCATACAAAAATCTTACTTTTAGATCATATATTTAAAACCTCTGGGTTTAAAACAGCATCCCTAAATCTACCCATTAATGAATTTCTGAAGGTCACAGGTAAGAGTATGTTGAAATGTGAATATACGTATTTATACATATACATAGTATATATACTGAAAACCTTGTTGGTATGTGTGCAGGATGTTCTTTATTAAGCAATAAATGTTAGCTACTTAAGCAGAAGACAGTGCAATGTGTTGAGTGTGCCACATCCCCATGTGTTTCCTCCAGGTGAATACTTGGCTGGCATCCAGAAGGGAAAAGAAAGCAAAACAAACACAACATATTCAAAACTTAAAAAAAAAGAGTGCTACAACCTTCACAGAAAGCACGAGGTCCTTGATTCAAATAATGCTATAAAGACTCTTGAAATTTTCCTCTTTTCTACCGCATCCCTGTCAGGATGTGAACCCTGCCATTACGTATGGCTTGCGGCTATTTGCAAGTTTCCTCCCCAACTGGGACTAAGAGGCAAATTGCAGGTTTCCAGGGAGGGGGAAATGTGTGACAGTAGGGATCGCCTCAGCACTTCACAGGGACTGTACAAGCGCAGTGATACCAGCTACCTTGCTCCCTGTGACAACCGGCCACCAGGTTTCATAGGTTAAATTTCTGAAAGTAATACAAGTTGTTAGTTTTAGAAGCCTAGAGTTTTTCTTTGCTTGAACCATTACAAGGCATTTTACTTCTTTTCCACCTTCAAAATGGGTGAAATTATTTCAGGGGCACAAGATTACCCAAACCTATGATTTCTGTCACATGCATCTCACAGCTTACTGTCCTCTTCCACATTCCTAGTAGGCTGCCTCTGTGCAAGGCAGCACATGCTTACGAAAAGCACCTCATTCTGTGGAAGCTGTCAGCAATTACTGCGATGAACTTTAAATCTTTTTCCTCTAACTACTGGAGTATTCCAGAAATAATGACACAACTTCTCCCTGTTTTAAAATGTCAAGCTGACCACTCAGAAATTCAAGCTACATTTCTCCAGGAAGGCCCAAATGATAAGACATTTTATGAGCCTTCCGTTTCATCTCCTGTTCCATTACTACACTGCCATAACACCTTCATGGTGTAGCAACACCTTCTGAGACAAGCTGAAACTCAAACAAACCACAAAAGCTGACACCTGAACAAAGTTAACAATATGTGCCTGGCAAGTATAAGTTATATATATATTTTTCCTTTCCTTGATCTGATACTATCATTTGAATTAATTTTATTTTCTTCCTTTAGTGCTATCTCTAATAGTTTGAATCTGTTGCATGATTAATTTAATTGTGCAATAATATTTAAAAATATATATACCCAGTATACTCTGTTATTTTCATGTATTTCAGGATCAAATGTATTTTTAAATGTCTGGTTCAACATTCACACTCAGAGAGAAAAAAAAATCTCTCCAAAATTTGAACTACCTTCCTTAAACTCATGAAGCTTTAAACTCCCAGCTGACACCAGAATTAGAGATTTTCAAGGTTAATGGGAATGCAATAAAATCTTGATGTAGTTTTTCAGATAATATAGAAAGCATATGACTTATAATTTTAACTATGCTCAATTTTGGCAAAGAAAGGTACATTATTAAGTAAGAGATATATAAAGATAAGTAAGGTTTAAATGGCATATCTTTAACCATACAAAGGAAACACAAATTAAGGTATAGGATCCTGATGAATAGCTTTTACAGACAATGTACTTCTCTCTTCAGATATTAAAAATCTTGTTATTGCTGACATCTAATATAAAGTGTGTGTTTGGGAAGGCACTGTCTTGTATTCCAAGATCAAGGAATTCACGGGCTTTCCTGATGCTGCCTTCACATCATCCCTTTCCCATAAAAATAAATAAGCAAACCCCTTCATTCATTCAGTGCATATTTATAGAGTGCAATCTATACACTAGACACTGCTAAGTATTGGAGATACAAGGGCAAACAAGACAAGCATGGCTTATAATATGATTGAGACAGAGACGATCGCAACAATGTAGGTTGTCCTCTGAGAGGAACAGAGTGCCAGGGGAATACAGGTCTCGGTGACAAGATACAGAATTTGAGAGGAGGAAAAGGAAGACAGGAGAGCCAATGATGGTGTCTGGGTCGCTCAAAACATTACTACTGAAAAAGAAAAATACAAGGATCTCTAAGGTTAAATCTAGTTCCAGTGGGGCCATACAAATTCATTCATTATGTGGGCCAGTTTGAAATGGCTACTAGCAATGGAAGGAGTTGGTGAAAAGACAGGGAGAAGTACTAACATTTAGAGAAGGCCCATTTTGTTGCATGTCTTCAACATTAGCCATTTAATTCCCAAACTTTGTGGTAGTTATTAGCTTCATTTTATAGAAAAGGAAGCTGACGATCAGGACCACATCATAAGGCTGAAAAATACTGTGTCTCTGAAACCAGCCAAATACCCTCATGATGTATTTCACTGGGTACAAAGGGAACCAAATGGGGGGAGGTACCCAACGTCCACAGATACAGGAACCAAATGGGGGAAAAAACCAACTTCCACAAATATGGGAACTCAAGGTTCATTCTCTATTGGTACTGCCATCTTAAGACACATTTTACTGAGTACTATACAGACACGTTTGTTAGCAACTGACCTTAGAAGAGTACAGAATAAAGATATACAACACTAAGCAAAACACAAACTCATTTACTGAGTAACATGCATATGAATGAAATTCAACAAACATAAAAGTGCAAAGAATTTGCAGAGAAAAGAAACTGAATGCAATGAATGGGTCTAAGAATTGGAATTTTATGCCTGATTTTAAGGTGGCAAGAGTGTGAGTGTTCATTTACTCTGCAGGTATGTCTGGGTATAACTTTCCACCAGGTACTCTGCTAAGCACTAAAGACAGAGTGACAAAATCAGAGATAGTCTCTGCCTTCATATTCTGCTCATATCAGGTGGAGGCAAAGGAAGACAGCAATCATTCAAGAGTTTGTTTGGAGGAAGGGAGTTAGTATAAAGGCAAAGAATTTGGAACAAGAAAGGCTCAGAGCAATTCACTAAAATTCCTGGAACTGAGGACTTGCAGCCCTACCATATACCCCTTTATCAGAAATAACTTCACTTCATTACTGTTTTAATGATGTGAATTTTTGTTTTCAGTATGTAAACAACGAACAAAGCAGAATATTTACCATTGAAGATATATATTTAAGTATCAGTTGGCAGGTCTCAATAATTCCTAGAGTTCCTTTACCACATATACAAACAAATTATCAAATTGCCTTTTCCCATTTCCTACCATGAAGGTAGCCCCACAATTTGAGCAAACCCTAAAAAACTAAAGCACACACACACACACACACACACGATTTGAATGAAAACCTAAAATAAAACGTCTTCAACCCGTTATACTAACCATCATTAGATACAAGATCGCTCTGACATGTAATAGGACATTTGGTCAAAAAGTAATAGCTGGGCTAAAATATCTACGTGCTGATAAGAGTTGCAAGCTTTCACTATGCTGCCATATTATCAGTCTTAATGAAATTCACTTGTCAGTTCCATTCTGAAACAGTGAATTCTGGCCTTGCATGACAAGGGTAAAATTAAAATCTCTTTTCTCTTCCTAATCAAATCAGCTAAAAATGAAAAAGAAGAAAGAAGAAACTCCTCTCACTAATTGGTCAAAAAAAGATTAGTTTTGAGATTCCTTTCCTTTGCTTTATTTCTGCTTCCACTGTTGAACTTTTCAAATAGTACCATCAGCTGCTTTTTTTAAAAAACTCGCTCTGTTGCCAACAAGTATATTGAGTAAAACTAGCCAAAATATGTGGTACTATAAGGAATAATGGGGTAGATAGTCTAGAATTTACTTCTACACCAGCTGCAGGCTTTATTATCATTATCTTTTACTGGGTATTGAACCCATCCTATCGTGGAATATGTCACAAAGCAGCTCAATCTAAAACAGAGAAAACAAAGAAACCTGTCTACTTATCTTGACTTTAATTACAAACTTCTATAAAACCTTAGTGAATTTCAGCACTCTTAAAAGTAAGCCTGATAAGAGAAGGGGTCATATTTATTTATCTTTTTATCCCTATTTATAGAGCACCTTTTCAAGCCTAGTGTATTAGACACATTAGACTTCATTTTCTCTTGTTATTATTTTGTGCTTTTGTTTAAGTGTTAAGCATGGCAACCCAATAGAAATTAAGTATGGCCTAGAAGATGATATGAAAATTCAACTCAAATGACACATTAACCTGATAAAGTCTAATGCAATTAGTCTAATGTAATTAGACTAAAAACGAATGTAGTTATTATGGTACTAGGTAATGATATACAATAAACCTACCACAGGACTAGAAGTAGATTCTACTCCTACTTGTTAGTGAGGGACTTCAGTGAGTAAAAATGAAGGTAAACATTTTGTATCTCAGTTTCCCAATGAGTCAATGGAAATAAACTAACTCCATATTTCCCACAGAAGAACTTTACAAAAGTCAAACAGAAAACACTTCCAGGGAAGTATTCTACAGATGTTTTCTCATAATCATAAAAATGTCTTACAGTTGTGGCAAGAGAATTATTCAATGCTTGGATGGGCAAATTGATATAGAGCATATTACACCTCTGAAGGATGTACCTCTTGTACCACAAGAAAATCAGCACAAAACCAACATACACGTTTACCTTTCCAAACTGCAAAGCTAATATTAAATACATAATATTCAAATCAGGAAACTGAGAACCACATTGACATCTAAAGAGCCAGACGTATGTACAAATTTATAAATAACGTAAGTTATTCAGAATGATGTGAAGAACTGTCTCTAAAACAAACAAAATCTAGAGGCTGAGAAAAAGTGAATTTTAATTTCACTTATTAATCCGGAGAGTAGAGAAACACAACTATTTAATCCAGTTTCTATAATCATATTTCTCCAGTTCCGTAATTGTTTTTTAACATCCTCTCAAACTTAAAAAATAACAGTAATTTTCATTATTTTGTTGCAAATGTCCAGAGCACTGATCTAAATATTAGACTAATTAACAGTATAATAAAAGAGCAAAAAGTAAGAAAAAAAGAACTTTGATGAGGTAGATCAATCTCTTACTAAAAACATGAACAAAATAAGTAGTATTTGTTTCCCAAGCTTTCCCTTCACTAGTAACCTAATATAAAACTAAATACAAAGAAATAAAATTATTCTGACATGTTTATAAGTATTATATACAAATATTTATATCAAAGATTAAAGTCCAGACAGAACATCAGTTAGAATTTACAAAAACACAACAAAACTCTTAAATCCAATTGACTGGAGATGTTTACTTTTTTTTTTTTTTTTTTAAGACTAACATAGCATTAATTACTGCATAGAAGTTATGGTTTAAATTTCACATGGAATCTAGACTCTGTGCTGTATTTCAATATTTACCAAGTTTTGCTAGAGTAATAATATATCAAATTTTCATAAATGATTCCAATTAGAAAGAAATCCTTTCCTTACATATTCTGTAAAAATTTTACTCATCAAGCTTTTTAGCATATTAATGTGGTAATATAGAAAATTATGATTACAATTTTATTTAAAGGTTCACAAAATGTACTCAGGCCAGAGAGACAGGCATGGATCCTCATCATAAAACAGCAGTGCGTTTTCTTAAAACTAACTTTTAGGGATTTCAGATCTGAACTATTTGTATACTTTTCTAGGAAACAATTCTAAAATGGCATACAAATTGTTTCTCAGCCATCTTCCATACTGATGCCCTATTATTAACATGATTGAGATAGTCTCATCTAAAGAGAAATGCTGAAATCCACTGCCTTATTTTGCTCAGTTTAAAAAGTTTTATTTTGTTCTTCTGGTTTAAAATAGCCTTATCAGTATTTTAATGTACGTTTAATTCCCATTCATTGACATTAAATATAAAATAGTAGATCTCACTGGGAAAAGTTTCCTAAAAGTTATGCCACGTATTAGTGAAATAATCCATTGGCACATGCTATATATGTTTATGTTCATTAGCAAAGTGTTCATTTAAATACTTAAAATTAGCATATCAGCAGTAATATTTAAAATTAACCAAGAAATAAGTAAAAAGGCCACTCAGTAGAAAATACATATCTTTTATGCCCTATGTGACTTCAAATGTAGGTAGATGTTCTGATAATGTCATTAGTAGAAGTTTATTATTTTTTTTAACATGACACCCAATTTGCTCTGGATTTCACCTAAATATATATTACTTATCAACTGCCATTTGAGAATCCTAGTACAAATACCGCTTTTCTGAGGTAGTATAAAAACCTTCTTTAAAAATGAAACTAGTATCCTCAAAGGAAATATTTGATTAATTTTTCATTAACTGATATATATTGACATAACCATTAGGTAGTTTATATTAAAAACAGTAAACATATTTTAATCATCCTCACTTGGGTAAAAAATACAGATAAGGGCTTCCCTGGTGGCGCAGTGGTTGAGAGTCCGCCTGCCGATGCAGGGGACATGGGTTCGTGCCCCGGGCCGGGAAGATCCCACAAGCCGCGGAGCGGCTGGGCCCGTGAGCCATGGCCGCTGAGCCTGCGCGTCCGGAGCCTGTGCTCCGCAACGGGAGAGGCCACAACAGTGAGAGGCCCGCGTACCACAAAATAAAAATACAGATAAAACGTTTTCATGTGACCTCTATCTTGGTATAATTCAAGCACTGAAATACAACCTGAAGAATATGGAAAGAAAATTTATGATCCTTCTTCACCTGGGATGAAAATTGTCAAATGACTCATGGGCATAAAATAATTAAAAGCAAATCCTAAAAATACACCACCATCCAGGCACGGGACTTTACCAAATTTTGGTAAAAAACATAGCAAAAAGCAAAGGGGATGTGGCATCACAGCCATTCATATACATATATTAACCCACATAGAGACACGAAAACTATGTTTTTTAAATTGCTATTTGTAAAAAATAATACAGATTTTTTTCCCAAACCTTTTCTACAAATGAAAACATTTAAACTAAAACTAGATTTTTATAAACAGGGAGAAAAAAATGAATTAAGCTTCAAAAAACCCTACTACAAAACTTACAAATCTGCCAGGGATGAAGGTGTCATATGTATTACCACACAGTTTTTCAGTTGTATAGAAAAACCCATTTGCATATGTTCTGTATGTTCCAAAACACAGAAACATGAAAGGGTTCCAACTATATAATGTCATTTCTAAAATAATATTAATAGAATTCCTAAATATAAGATATACATAAGACATAAATGAGACACAGAACTATTTGGAGACAGTGTGTATTAAGCATATAATGCTAATATGAAAAATATGACAGCTTGCAATTTAGTTTTACTGACATAGCATCTACCAATCTATCTATTCAGCACTTGTACACTACAGACTTTTTTTTTTTTTTTTTTGCAGTATGCAGGCCTCTCACTGCTATGGCCTCTCCTGTTGCGGAGTACAGGCTCCGGACGCGCAGGCTCAGCAGCCATGGCTCACAGGCCCAGCAGCTCCGCGGCACGTGGGATCTTCCTGAACCGGGGCACGAACCCGTGTCTCCTGTATCGGTAGGCGGACTCTCAACCACTGCGCCACCAGGGAAGCCCCAGCCTTTTAATTAAATCAAATGAGATAATGTATGTGAAGTGCTTTTTAGCTCTAAAGACAAATGTATTAACTACAGTTATTACAATTTTTTGGAATTAAATATTTAATATATAATTGGGGAGAAATAGAATACTATCATTTACTTTCCTCAATACTAAGGAATGGTTATTCATTTTCAAATGTTCAGAAAAATTTCTATATGTTATTTTTAATTAGGAAAAGCCTGAGATATGGCTCACTTCCACATCCAAATTCTACAATTCACTATAAAAAATCAAGTGTATGAATTTACAAAACCAGGAGGCATATAACTAAAATAAAAATCATTTCAAGGAAAATTCTGGTTACCTTAGACTAAAAGATGGTTACATATTGGCAGGAATTTACCAAAAGGACTGTGGAATATCTTTATGTAGGCTACTTAAGAATGGTAGAAATATCCATCTTACATGATGTGAGATTCACCAAGTCTGGTATAGAGAAGGCTTATTTTAATAACTTCCTAGTGATATAATTCTCCATTTCCAGAATTCTAACACCAAATGAACATCAGAAAGGAGGACTAATATGTATACTAATTTGTCATTTGTTTGTATTAGTAGTTCTTAAAAGGTACTCTTGAAAACCATAAGTGTTTCATATGCTAATTTGCAGTACTGCATTGTTAAAGTAAAATAATACTGGTCTTTTCCCATCACAAAAAGTCAATTTCTAGAACTTTCCAAATTTAAATTTTTTGTAAGAATTTATATTAAATCACTGTTACTAACTACCTCTTAGAATACTGAATGCTGGCAAACAACAAAATGAATGAAAATAGCAAATGAATATGAATGACAAAAATGGAAAACAGTCTAACATCTTTAGTTTGTCAGTTTATTTTAACTAACCCTTGGGGTTCTAGTTATGACTTTATTCTGTGTATTTATATTAAAAAAATCATGTTCACAGCTAGTTTGAGTGATGAAATTATATCTTTATTTCTCTTTGAAAGCTAGATTTTGCTTTTGTTTTAAAATCTATAACACCAGTGGGTTAGGTTAGGAGATCTTATATTCCTTTCCAGCTCTAAAGCTTTATGATCCTATTAGGGATCCCCCTGATAAATCTACATATTCTAATCCTCAAATCTTCAACTGTAAACAGATTACCCATGTGTCCTTTGAAAAGACAATTCATAAATACATGAACTTATGTTTACTTACGTGGATTTTACAAGGGTAAAAAACAAACTGAAATTGTTAAGGAAATTTGAAAATATGCATAGCAATATTCTAACTTCTGTTTAAAATGTTTAAAGAAAAATACACAATTTTTTAAAAAGGGGGAATTTTCCCCCTTTATGTTACATTAGTTCTTTGGTCCATATAAAGAATTAAGTTATTTTCAGAAACAAAATCTGTCTTATACAGATTATGAGACTATTTTGTCTGTTTATATTGTAACGGAACTCATACTTAGTTCCATATAGTTCACAGAAATTTTCAAATCTGCCATCTCATTAGATCTCACACTACAATCTGAGGTATAAATATTTCCAAAATACATATAAAGAAACTGAATCCCGGGCTTCCCTGGTGGCGCAGTGGTTGAGAGTCCGCCTGCCGATGCAGGGGATGCGGGTTCGTGCCCCGGTCCAGGAGGATTCCACAGGCCACGGAGCGGCTGGGCCCGTGAGCCATGGCTGCTGAGCCTGCGTGCCCGGAGCCTGTGCTCCGCAATGGGAGAGGCCACAGCAGTGAGAGGCCCGCGTACCACACACACACAAAAAAGACACTGAATCCCACAAAATTCAATTGATTTTAGTAAAATCACAAAGTAAGTTGAAGATCCATGGCTTAAATTTTATTAGTTGTTTGTTTGTTTTTGATCCAAATACTGTGCTTTATTTTCCCTTTGAAAAGTAATGCCAGAAAGGAAATTTTACATTTTGGTGAAATAAAGTGAGTTGCTACCTACTTTTGACCATTAAGTCAATTATCTGCCTCATAAAAGTAAAAATTAATAAAGGAAACCTCAACTAAAATTAAAGTCAGGAAGACCTGCAGAGAGAGCTCTCAAGCCCTATCACTCATCATCAATTACCCCAACAGGAAGAGGTAGAATCCAAGGATCTCTTGCGTCTCTAACAGGAAGGTGCCTCTACTTTACTTGCATCTCTAACAGGAAGGTGCCTCTACTACCCCAGCAGGAGGAAGGAAGATTTTCTTCTTGGCCAGTAACAAGCCCAACCAATGGAAAATGCCACAGCTCAGCCAATAAGAAGCCATCACCACCCTGAACTCTTACTTTACCCCACTGAACTTTAATTTAGAACAGCCCCTGCCAAGTCCCTCTTTTCCTTATAAAAGCAAGCTCCCCTCCCTTGTTCTCCGGATTTCCTGTGGTCCACCACAGCTTTCATTTCTCAAGTTGCAATTCCTCTGGCCATTCTCAAAAAAAATTCATTTTGCTAGTGAGATAACTGGCTATCTTAAAGTTGACATTACTTGGTGTCAAAAGTGGGATGGGAAAGCAGTGACCACCCCCCACCCCACCCAAGGGATAATGATCCCCAAACTGAGCAAGGTATGCACATTGAGCCATCTGTGTTCATTGTTTGCATGAGTAAATGCCTACTTTCAGTTTGTTAAGTCTCCTCTTGGATTCCAAGCTCCACTCACTGCATTCTGAGCTCTCCAGCTTTATTCAGGATTATGAAAGAGTTGGCCCTTGGTGTCAAGACTTCATCCTTGGTGAATATTGATTATTTTCCTTTCAAAAGCACACTAGTGCATTGGCACAGCTCCTCTTGGAATTGAGCTAGTTAGGAAGTTTCTTTTGTTCTTGGGAAAATTTGAGAAGTGGGATCCCAATCACCTGAATGCTCTAAGGGCAACCCTCCTTCAGGGGCCCTGGCCAAGTTTATGTTTGGCCAAGTTTATGTTTAAGAACTATGGGCCCTCCGATGTGCACATTTTAGCTAAATGGAGCAACCTGACCAAGAGTAATCTAGAACACCATTGGCCATTATGGGGAACTTTTCACCTCACCAAACTTGGGTTTCTTAGGACTAAATTAGAAAGCCATGGTTCTAAAATAAAACAAACTAAAATGGAATCTCTATTTTAATTGCTGCCTGGAGGCTTCCAAACGTATCCAAGACCCCAAAATCACCTCTTTGAAAAATAGAATTTCTAAGTTAACCAACACAAACAAACAATTGAAGGAAGACAAAATGGCTCCTGAGTCTTTCTTTTCCCTTCACCCATCTTCTTTGTCCCTGGGTAGGTGACAGCTATCTGTACTCAGGTTCTGCCCCTGGTGCCATATTCCTCTCTTCTCCTCTGCAAAAACTTCCCCCTTTAAAATCAAACCCCCTGAGAATTCAAGTTCTAAACCCCTAATTACTGTTTCTAAGTTAACTGGAGCAAAGAAACAACTAGAAGGAAAAATTTAAATAGCCATTTCCCTAAATTTTTGATAATAGACAAATATACTCCAAAATTCCTAGGAGAAAACTTGCTTATTGTTACTGTCTCTTTGTTGAAGCTGCTTGATAAGTCACTCACCTCATTCAAAATGGGGAAACTTTGTTTTACGAAAGTCCACTTTAAAGAGCACCATTAAAGAGAAGTTTCCAAATCTCTCCGGAGACAATGAAATGCATTCTTTGATTTATATGCAGAAGTCTCTCAAGAAGACAAATTGGCTCCAAAAGTATCCTCTAAGGGGATACTTACAGTATGCAAAAAATAAAATCTTTAATTAAAAAAAAACAAACAAACTTTGGACAACTGAGCAAGTAACCTTAACTTAGTCCATCGGCCAGCAACAGGATTTGGATCTGACTATTCTACTGAGTTTTATACCTGAGACAAGGCTAAAACTCAAAACAAAACTATAAGGTCTCTGGTCTGCATCTGTCTGTATTTTCATGTGTGTCTATATATATGTGTATATATGTGTTGTAGATGTGTGGTATTTTTTTCCCCTTTTCTGAATGGTACTTCTGAATGGTGCTGCTAGAATTAATTTGTAAAAGGACTCTATTTAACTACCTTAAAAATGAACACATGCCTTATATGAACTAAAATATAACAGAGACTGGCCCAGATGCTTTTTGTGTTTACATGATCTGGGATAAATTTTAGTAAGTGAAAGCTAGCTTAAGGCTGTTCATTTAATTAACATGCATGTTTTCATTTAGAGTTATCCATGCTGAAAATGAAGACATTTAACTTTCATTCTACCTGAATTTATTGGTCAGATGAGTTCATGTTACGTCCATTACAAAATCTGTCAGCAAGAAAAATCACTTGGTGTGATAAAACTTTCATAAGTAATCTAAACATAATTGTTGAAAACAAGAACATTAAGGGGATGCAAATGAGATAGTAGCTTCCCCAAATCTTTCTGGTAACCTAAAACCTTACAGTTTTGCTAACTTAAAATAACTGATGGTTAGTCATTAAATATCTAGATCATTTCCAAATAAGATAAAATACTGAAACATTACTAAAATAGGTTCATCCACGTTTGGCTCCCTTTTCAAATAAACTATAGATATTTGGTTCTATTGGTAAACATGTTTTGTGTCACATTAGAAAATTTACTATGAGGAAAATATATATTTAGAAATTATGAAATGTATTCATAAAATTTGCCAGTAACAAACCATTCACAATTGTTTAAAGCTAGAAATAATAAGGGAAACAATTCTGTATGCAAAGAAAGCAGGATGTGTGTTTTTGGAAAGAAAAGATATAAAGAATGGAAATGCATCTTTTGTTGAGGGAAAAGAAAGTAATTTTGTCCTAAAGTGAGGCTGGTTGTTTCAGAATAGGAAAGAGAAAAACAAGCAAACAAGCAAACAACAACAACAACAAAGACAGGACAAAGGCTAAATGAAAACAGTAAGTTGTAGAATGTTTGTGAAAAAGTAATCTTTAAAAAAGTAACTGTGTGGTCAAGCTGGGTAAAACTGAATTATTACAAGAGGTTTAAAATTAAGAGGTTTAAAATACACTACTGATTTTATTAAAAGTAAAATGCAATTTTCTTTCATTTGCTAAAAGGACAACGTTTACTGAACTTTTGGTCTGTGCCTGATAAGAGATTGTGAAAGGTTTTTCCTTCCTTACCTTTAAATATTTGCTTAGAAAACAAGATTTGTATTTTATCAAAATTATTTCCCATGCTTCACGATGTCTTAATCAGGTCTCTAATTATTTAAGAAATTTGAGTCTTCTCAATATTAAAAGAACTAAGTTTTGCTTACAACTATGTAATCTGTGCATTTGTCTTTGAAACCTTTTACTGTTACTTTGGTCATATAAATAATTAACTATCATTTCATAAGAATCTGAAATACTATTTGGTCATAGGTCCAAAATCTTTTGATATTTTTTGACAAAATTCCCAAAAATCAGATTCTAAATGAAGTCTTTTTGACCTTGAACTAACTTTGAGCTCTTCCAGAGGGCGCCTGAAAAATCTCAAAGGATTTGTCTCACCTGGTAAATTTCTAAACTAATCAGGCTTACTTGATATGCTAAATTACATGGGAAGCTTGTCAAATAAGAAGGAATGCTAAACTTTTAACTTTGTATCTGTTAATTAACACATGTTAATATGTGTCCCCAAACTGCATGAAACTCCTGAAATTCTGCAGTGTCCTGATATGTGTTATCAAGTCGTAATTTTAACATGTATGTCACAGAAATAAGCAGATCCTCTTGTCAATTCCATTATAATGAACTCTCATCAGATCTTTAATAATGGGCATTTAAAATCTTTTTTTTTTTCATTTACAAACAGTTATGCTTTACTCTGATACTTTTGCAAATGTGTTTCCTCTTCAGAGAAATTCATGAAAATACTTTGATAGGTACTCTAGAATACAGGGTTTTGTTACATTTGAGATCTTAATAACAAACTGGGTAAGAATTTCTTAAACTCTAACAGAAAACCAATTGCTTTAATGTTTTGTTTTCCAGATTTAAAGGGCTCCTTTTTCTCCTCTCCCTTAAGCTATCTATAACTTAGCGCAATTTGGTAAAATGTATCTTCATGACAAACGTTGAAGCATTAATCCTTTTCTCCCTCCATGATCCCTCAAAGGTTCTGAAACTCTTATTAAATGTTCTTGTTTTTCAGGACAGTATGTATTTGCATAGGTCCGATGGGAATCTGTTCCCTTGGTAACAGGATGCCTAATGCACCTGGTTCCTGCTTCCTGTGACACACGGCTGAAAAAAGGGGTATAGAATTCAATATTGTAAAGACCTAATTGCTTCTATTAAAAATAACCACACTTCAGTGGAACAATCCTGCTCACAGTGTATTCCCGGAAGATGAAGACCCCAAACACCACACTCTGCAACCTGGAGATTTGTTTACTGGAAAAGACACCTCCAAAAGGACTCTCTCCAGCTTTGCTGGAAGAGCCCCTATCAGGTACTGCTAACTAAGCCTTGTGCCACCAAACTCCAGAGAATGGATTCTTGGATTCACGTATCACACCTAAAGTAAACACAAGACCCCAACTGGACCTGTACGTCAACTGATGACCTGAAAGTAAAGACTTCCAGGAACTGAAGCAGATGACACCTGACAGAGACAGCTTTCCCAAGATGTCTGGCCCAGGCCTGTAAATCTTTTCACCTCTGCTCGCTCTTGCTCCTTCTCCCTCTCTCTTGGCAAGACAATGCCCTTATTTGCATCTCTCAACCTATTGAGAAAGGGGGAACCTCTCCAATGGTTGGATCCATCATCAGAAACCTAGATCTGTCCAAGATAGTAATGATCCTATGAGTAATTCCCTGGAATTTTAAATGCCACTGTATGCTTGAACTGTGCCCCAGGCCCATTTTAGAAAGTGAGGGTACTAAGCCCACTAACCTCATTCCTCCCTTGCTTCAATCTAACCCAACCTTGGGATGGGAAAATAAGAGCTCTCAAATATCTACATAAAAACTCTGTGGGACGGCCAATATAAATTGGGCCATTTGTAAGCTTGCTGACATACCCATATGTTTAGACAGCCTTTTGATATGTAATAATATAATGTCTGAGCCTTGGCTAAATGATGCTAATGTCTCTATACCAGTGAATGGGTCCAGAGACACTATCAGTTTTGCAAACCTCCTGGCTACATCTTTAAATGTGGAGGTTTTGGTAATGGCCTTTATGCTTAGGCAACTCACTGCCTTGACAGCAGGAGGAAAAAAGGACAGTGTGCCTTGCTGTATTTACTGTCCTATTCTCTCTCCATAACAAAATAGAAACTTCCCACTGGTCCATCTCATTAAACCTCTATAATCAAATCACCCTAAAGGAGAACTTCCAAGAAGTATATGTGGTTCTGTGTCTGCCACCATAGCTAGAGCTTTCTTTGCATAGATGGGAGTATATGCCAATGGAATAAATGCTCAGAAATCTCTCCCTAACATTAGGAAAGCTGGTCAGTTCCACAGCCAAAGCAGTTTTAGCTCAGCAAAGACTGTTTGACTCAATGGCTAAAATACTTTTGGATAATCGTATAGTGCTTGATTATCTACTTGCCAAGCAAGGAAGTGTCTGTGTGATAGCCAACACCTCCTGTTGCACATGGATAAATGCCTCTGGAGAGGTAAAAACACAATAAAATTAGGAAACAAGCACATTGGCTACAATAAAGTTCACCTAACAATTCATGGTCTTTTGATCTATTTAGCTTGTTACCTTCAGATCTGGGCTCCTGGTTTAGAACCATCATGCAAACTACGTTTGCTATATTGTTTTTAATTCTGCTCTGCATACTTGTTAAGTTCTGTACCTGCTGTTTGATGAACCTTTGTAAAAATGACATACCTAATAAGGTGATGCTAGTTTAGCACTTTGAGATGATTCAACACTTATGACCTTGACGAAATACAGACTGGATAAGAAATGCCTTAGAGTTCTCCCAACTTGTTACTCAAATGTGGCCTCAAGCGGTTTCCAGTCCGTGTACATTACCTCCGATGTGGGACAGGACAAGCAGGAAAGGCTCTTTCTGGGACAAAGGGACAAACCACTAGATGTAGAGAACCTGACACTTGATCAGCAATGCTTTCAATAAAAGTTCTTGATCAAAAGGGGGAAATGTGAAAATAATAAAGGCAATCTCAACTAAAATTAGAGGAATACCTGTAGAGGGAGCTCTCATGCCCTACTACTTGTCATCAGTTACTCCAAACAGGAAGAGTTGTACCTTGTATCTCCAACAGGAAGGTGCCTCTACTTTACTACCCCAGCAGGAGGAAGGAAAATTTTCTTCTTGTCCAGAAAAAAGCCCAGCCAATGGAAAATGCCATATCTCAGCCAATGAGAGGCCATCACCATGCTGAACTCTTGCTTTCCTCCAAAGAACTTTTATTTAGAACATGTCTCCAACTCCCCCCGCCCACATTTCCTTATAAAGGCAAGCTCCCCTCCTTTGTTCTCTGCATTTGCCTATGGCCCGCCATAGCTTGCATTTCCTGAACTGCAATTCCTATGGCTATTTCTGAATAAACTCATTTTTCTGGTGAGATAACTGGCTATCTTATGTTTTCAAAGTTGACATAAGCATGGGCCAGAGAGAAAACCCACCAAACAGAATGGGACTCTATTGTAATTTCCTGCTATACCAAGGTCATCCTTCTCTCCCATGTCAACCTCACAGCCAAACTGTATTCTCTAAGAGTTTTCTGTTTTCTGTATCCCGATCTATGAAGGACAGCAGCTGCATGGTGGGTACTAACTTATGAAATATCAGGTTGATAAAAAAGGACTAGTCCATCATCATGAGGTTAAGTCTATTGAAAAACTGAAACTATTGCATTTGTTGGTTTTTATTTTCTTTGACTTCCTTTATTTGAAGGGTGAGGTGAAGGAATATCTATGAGCAACAGGCTCCATCCATAAACCTCCATCATAAATTTCTTGCACGTTACCAAGAGAGGACGCTCATACTGTCCCACCACAATTGGGCAGGATATGTTTGCCAGTCCCACTAAAACTGTGTAAAATATGAGTGAAATAGCCAGAGTCTTCTTCCTTTGGCAGTTACTTCCACTTCCCCCCAAATACTAGGGCCTTTAAAGCACCTAATTAATGCGCATATGTTTATCCACTCTCCACTCTGATGTCCACTTTGTCCTTTCCACACACATCCTAAATGAACAAGATTCTGTATATGCTTTTCCATCACCTGCCCCAATCAAAATTCACCTATCATTGCCTCTATTCCCTGGAATCCTGCCAAGAGCTTTTACGAAACCAATTACCTAATCTGATAAACTGATGAGCTATTTCTAGCAAAAAAATTGATTAATACTTAAAAACCACTTGTGCCCCAATTTCACTTCCTATAACTTTCAACTAGAATGTTCAAAGGAACAAAAGGAATAAAGATACTCTTAAGAGAGGAAAAAAGCACCAAGCTTGAGCTACTCTATACCCTGAAGTATCTATAAAGCGTAAGTATAAATATATCTGGTATATTCAGTTCTGATGTGGTAACAGGTAAAGAAGAGTCTTTTTTGCTTACCCAGTAATTTACAAACATTTTATTAGTGAACTTTCAAAGAAATTGAAAATTTACTTTAATTTGTGGAATAGCTGAAAAAAAGACTAACTATGAATTGATAACTATTGAAGCTAGGTGATGAATGCAAGAAGGTTCATTAAACATCTACTTCTCTATATATTCAAATTTTCCATATTAAAAGTAAAGAGAAAATAGGTAAGAAAATCAGTCAGTTGATCAATCAGTCCAGGAGCAACAGTTATAAAAATACAGCAAGCAAATTTAATTCAGAAAGAATCTTGAAAATTGTTGGAATAGAAAATAAGTGATCAAAAAGAAGAAAACTTTAACAACATATGACAATAAGAGATATGGGTAAAATACAAGTGATTAAAACTATATGTAAAATAAGTGAGAACTACTAAGTGTTTAGAAAATACTTTCAAATAATTTCTTAAATCTAGTAAAATTTCATAAACCTGATAAATACTTTTAAAAGCCCAACTTAATTAACTTTCAGAACAGTGACAAATCTAATATAAAATATCTGAGTTAGCCATGGTAAGAAGTGGTTTGATGGTAATTTAACAAAAACTATATGCTGCATATCACTGACTCAAAATCCTAGCTAATTCTGACCACCTTGATAACTGCAACACACATGGGGGGAAAATAAGACCATTTACTAAGTTCTCTCTAGAATCCTAAATTTAATCGAAGATGGAATGTTTGGCATAGTCTTGACCTATTCTTAAATTAGTCCTAATCATTAAAAATCCCTTTTATAAAGAGTTTTTTTTTAGTGTTAGGCTGGATTTTTTAAATGTAAAGTTATTAAAACTGATAAAAAGGAATTAGAGCTCTTATTCATTTGTCCAACATTTATTAAGTTAGGTAGAGTCGTAAGCCCAGAGACTAGAAAGATGAATGAGGCAGAACCACTGCCCACAAACTCAAGAGCAGACATATCAGGCCTGGGAAAAGCATAAGAGGTAGTTCAGGAAGACTCACAACACAGTGTTATCCTAGCAATCAACAAACTGGAACATGGCCCAAAGGTACACTGAAATCAAGATATTAGCCAGAATAGGAGGAAAAAATAACAATTATATGAGTGTATCATTATTAGATTCAATTCCACTCCAGTATCCATAATACCCATGAAGCAGATGCAAAGCAGGTGACTGGCAATGATCCCAAATGACGTAGCAGAAGTCATTCATTCTTTTAAATATTTACTGAACTACAATGAGCTCAAAGTATAGTAGAGACAGAAAGTCAATAAATAATGAGAATATGGCGTGATGATTGCAAACAGATGAGTGGACTTGGGTATAGAAGGAAGTGTAAAGGAAGGGATGACCAAGGAAGTGTGGGTGGGTTAAGGAAGGCTTCCCGAAGAATATGACAAAACTTCATCTTAAAACATGAAGTCTGCCAAACTGTGGGAGGACACCCAGGCACAGGGAATAACGTGTATGAATGCAGTAGAGTACGGAAAAATGGAGTGCAAACAATTGGTGGTCTGCAACTAGCCACGGGGAAGGTGGGGTTTAAAGGCCAAGAAAATCAAAACCCTGGAAGCAAACCACAAACTCAGGCCCTAAGGAACTGAGGTACGAAGGTCAGACCAGGACTAACAAATATAATTCTGCATTCAGTTAGTGGGCCACCACACAGCTCCTAATGTCCTCCCTGTTAGGGTCCAGAATCTGAGTCTATTAAGGATATTCAGCTGTTAAGGTCAGAGGTCAGGCTGAAAAGTCAGGCAGATCATTAAATATACTTTAATAAGAACTAAACTAGAACTAAACCATAGACCTAATAATGCCTCTCTTTAGTAGTGGAACACCAGATCAAGTTAAAGGTAAGTGAAGCTGACTACAAGTTATCCAGTAATTATGAAAAATCTAGGATCTTTAGTAACATGTCAAATGGAGATTCATTTTTCTAGTTTTGTTCTACTCAGTGTTGTGCACTACATGTTGAAACAATTTGCCATGAACTCCAGCAGCAATTAATATATACGTTATTGCGCTAAGTTTGAGTAATAAAAGTAATGATAAAGAATGACCCTTATACTCAAGAATCTTATAGCCAAATTAACGAAATAAAACAGCTACCTAAATATATGAACAAATATACAAAGTACAAGTGTCAGATCAGTGCTTTCTTTTATTTACCATTGTACTTTTTTCACTAGCTTATCCTGTAATGTTATATTCATGCCAGAAGTGAAGAGATTATAATAATAAGAAAACTGATAAAAGTAGCAAAAGCCCACTATGGTATCAGTGCCAATGATGGCAATGAAGCAAATCCTTGGACCAAGTCAATTCTAAAACTCTAAGGCTATAGGGTTTGGCTCTTATATTCATAGTCAGTATTCCAGATTATTCGAAGTACTCAAAGCCCTCAATAGGCGAAGGAATATTTAGATCACATAAATTTACCTCTTATGAGGCAAGAGTTAAAAATGTCCTTTTTCAAAATCTGGTGAGTATGTGAACAAGAAATATCTGCTGTCACCTTTACACAAATACCAAAAGGACTCATACATTTTAGTGACAATTGTTTTGGATGGGATTTTCAGCAAATTAACTTACTATATTCATAAAAGCTGGGGACATTTTCACTACCTTTGACTGTTCAAGAATTCCTTTTTCATTCTGAAATATGTTTGCAAAATATACTTTCAAAGGAGAGGTTTTGCTTTGCAGAGTTAGCAAGTCATTTAAGTCTCCCCAAACCATTTTATATTTATTTTCCTTCATGTGTCTGTTTATCTGATGGTAATTTTATACTTTTGATACAAAATAATACATTTTCAAACCCTCAGTTAAAATGAGTCATATAAGTGAAACAATATCAAAAACTATAGCAAAGAAAGCAAGAAATATTAAAATTAAGTATTGAAAACACTCCACTTTTACAATATTTGAAGTTTAAGTAACCTGCACAAGCTCTAGTGGAAAGAGCAGATTTTGAAGTAAGTCAGGCCTTGGTTTAAATACCAAAACTGATGCTTATCATTTACCAATTATTCAAATACCCCTGTCTAAGCCATAGTAAACTGAGAACATGCTGTGGAATCAAACCGTCTTGATTTCAAATCCCAAAGCTGTCACTTACCAGCTGTGTATCATAGAGCAAGTTAGTTCACCTGTTTCTCTCCCCTAGAATGTTTCACTGATTTAAAAAAATTGAAATAATGACAGCTACTTCTCAGAGATACTTTCAGGATTAAATGGTATAAAGTATATGAAATCATCTCACATAGGGCCTTACACACAATCGTACTCAGTAAATGTTAGTTCTCTGTTCCTCTCCTTCTCCAAAGGATTCCCCTAAACTTCCATTTGCTCACCCATTATTAGTTTGGTTCCTATAGTCAGTGTTAGAAAAGTATTTAGTAATTATTTTTTTATAGCTTGGTACACGAAAATGAACATATATGAGATCTTGTAGAAGTAACAAAGTAAACAAAAATATTTTGAAACTATCTTAAAATGATAAAATATATGAATAAAAAACCATCTGTCACTCTAAAACAGAAGTATACTTGAGAAGAGAAAAGTCGTGACTGCCCCCAACCTTAAAGTTCTATGATGGCAGGCATCACATCTATCTTAGTCACCTGATGTTTTCTCAACACCAAGGACAGTACTAGGTATACAGCAGATAGTCCATTAACATTGTTGTACATATAAATGAATGAATGAACGAATGTGTAAATGACATAGGTTTGAAAACCTCTGCAGTCTATAGCATTTGAGAAAAACAGGTCCCCTCACCATCTCTTCTTTAAGTATTTTCTAAGTTGCCACAAAGCCCCAAGATTTTGTTGGGATGGGCATTGCTTGAATGCCTTTCATACATGAAGAAACAACGGTACGACTTCTCTAAACTGAAAAATAGTAATAACATGAACCTTTGTGGAAGTCATATTTTGCAACTTTTGCAGCTCCTCCCTGTTTCCCCACCACACACTGGTACAACGCTCTTTGCTAACGTAGTATTCTTTTTCATTGGATGTCCTTGTTTGTCCTCATTTTCCTGCTTTCATCATTCCAGGTACAGCCCCAATGTTATTTCCTGAGAGAATATCCCTTTCTGATGAATTCTGGCAAAATTAATGGCTGCTATCAGAATAGTGAATCTATACCCCGACTGTAAGGGGAGTGATATGATTTGACTGTCTCTTCTATTAAACTCTGACCTGAGAACAATCTTATTCACCTCTGCATTCCAGACACTTAACACAGTGGCTGACACATACTAACATGCAGAAAATGCTTCCTGAATCAAATTGAATCCTTTCCCAACTTATCTTTCTGATTTGTTATAGTAACACTTAGCAACAGGTGATAAAAGCAATTTTAAGAAGCATTTTTTAAAAGAAGAAGTTTAACTCCTTTTATTAAAAGGAGTTTTATTAAAACAACTAAATATTTTCTGGATTACATATATTATCAAATAGAAAGGCTTTTGGACACATAACTCATGTTACCAGCCAACTCTGCCGACGAGGTAAGTGACACCACTGATATCTTAGAGGATGAATGGCATGTATATTAACATATTTACATCAAATATTAACATATTTCAGTGTGATTTCACTTAAGTGAGGCTTAGTTTTAAAAAAAAACAATTAAGGACTTTATTCACCATATTCTGATTCTAGGAACTATTTTTAAGTCTTATTTACAAAAGCCAGTAAAACTGGAGTTTATTCATGAACCCATGAGAGTTTTAGCGTGCTGGTTTCACTGTGGTGTAATAAAAGAATGAGAGAGTGGATATCTACTCTGTAAAGGTGTTGCAGCATTAATGATAGGGAAACTGACCTGAGAAAAACATTTGAAACCCACAACATAATCTGTAGAATGAAGGAGGCAAGATGATGTAGGGTTAGCCTGCTGGTCAATACAATGCACTCTGTTTAAAAATTATCTTATCCTGATGTATAACCTCTATGTTTTGCTGTGTATACAGAAGAGCAGGTCTCTATTCTCAATTATCCTGAAGGAGGTTGCACCTTGTTAATGATAGGTGTCAAGATCTCCAAAAGAGATGGACTTTACTCACTGGAAAATGTTGAGACTTTCCGGGATCACTCTGGCCAAGCTCTTAAACTTGAGAAGGTGGTGATTAAAAGTTAGCAAGTAGCTCTGTAGTGGTGAGATGTGGAGTAAAGAATAATTGCTAACCCAAACTGCAAGCAACACCAAATATTAACTTCACTGAATTGTAGACCTCAAGACTGATTCGTATAGGCATCATCACCCCATTAAGAACAGGAATTACCTGGACTTAGAAAAAACTTTCGAATTTTCACCTAAGCACTATACTAATAAATCTTATGTTCTTCAATATTCAGCAATACTTCTCAGTGTTTAAATATAACTCTGAATGTAAGCATGTAGAATCCAGGGAAAGAATCTCTGGAATGCTGTAACTGTTTGAATAGTTCCTATCCTGCAAGTACCTGCGTCCAAACAGAAAAAAAAAAAAAAAAAAAAAGGCTGGAAGAAAGCTGCAAATGTTACTAATTTAGTAGTACTAAACTCTCTGAAAATAGTGTTTTGAACAGTGCAAAATAATATAGGACATGAGGTACGATTCACAAAAAAAATAGACTAAAACAGCTCTAATTTTCCATAGACACGAATGTCACCTGTGGCTGCCGGGAAGCAGAAGTGATCTCTATGTGGTATTAAGCTAGTTCACGTGAGCGACAGGAGTCTGCTTATTTTTCACACAAAAACACTAGCCACAGCAGGGGCAGCTCACCTTTCCTCCATATCCCTACAGATGTTTGGAGACTTCTGGACTTCCTCAGCAGGAACTACAGGGACTAACAACTCTTTCAGAGAGACACCCCCCACCCCTTATACAATCAGGCACCGGTCCAGCAGCCCCTGGCTGTGCTGGAGCAAAGAATTTTAGGAATGGGGAAAGGAATGGCATATTCCTTAGAGAGGTTAGCCTGGAATGGGGGTGGAGGAGGGAGGAAAAGAGGGCACCCTTCACATCCCTGTCAGTCAATTATTATTAACTATTATGCTGATGGAATGGAATCTAACATTATACTGGCCACGTCTGGCTCTCTTCCATGTTCAAGACGATTGCCAAAGAAGGGGCTGTGGTTTTATTAAGTGATCTAGCCTTTGCTAGATCCTTAAAGATCTCTCTGTTAATGTAATAGGAAGAGTTTCAACATAATATTCTCTAGTATACATTTACTCTGTTCTGAAAAAAGTTTCCATAATCTAGTACACTTAAAATAGTAATCTGAGGTTTAAAACAAAGGTTAGAGGCGGTCAAACGAATGGAAAACCTAAGCACATCAAAGGTCTTGATACACAACGTACGGTGAGATTAACTGTAGAGCAGTGAAAAAATTGTGATCTAAATACTGCCTGCAGCTGTATTTGACTCATTATTTCTGTGGGAATTTGATTTGCATAAATGTATGCCAGACCATATGAGGCAACAAATACCAACTTACATCACTGACCATATTTCCAATTCAGAAACCACTCCCCCCATGTGCTTACAAAATTCAAAATACTGATTTTAACACTTTGCAGTTCTAGGAGGTACAAAAACGCAACTAATTTAAATAAGAAAAGACCCCTTTCAATCTATATATGTGCAATAAACACCCATTATTATTTGTTCATTCATACCCTAGCTCATTCCAAAATATTTAAAATCAGTTTAAAAAATAATATTGCTTTTGTCCGAAATAATAACAGTAACTGAAGATACTTATATCTCCTAATTCATTCCAGGCACTGTACTAAGACTTCTGCAAACACTGTCTAATGTAGTCATCAAAACAACCCAGTCAAATACGTATTATCCCCACTTATAGATGAGGACACCATGTCTTAAAAAACTAAATAACAGGCATATCTTATAATTAGTAAGCAGCAAAATCTTTGGATAAGACCCTTTGTTCAACAGTCAAGGCTTCTATCTTCATGTCTCATAGAAATGAAGCTCAGACTTCCCCTGTTCAAAACAGAGCTCTTCACCTCAGTCCCCAAACCTAACCCTCCTCCCAGCCTTCCTGTACCAGTAAATGACATCACTATTCACCAGTTGCTTAGGTCAAAACTAGCAGTCACTCCTGACACCTCCTTTCCCCCCACATACCACCTCCAATCCATCAGCAAGTCTGAAAGCTTCTACTTACACAACACATCTGACATTTCCCACCATCTCCACTGCTCCTGCTTGAGTTGGTCCACCACCATCTTGCACAAAGATCACTTTCCCCCAGGCCTCCTTAAGGTTGCCTTGCTTACACTACTGCTCCCTTTGTCCACTCTCCACAGAGTATCCAGAATGGTCTTTTGGAAATATTTATCACCTGCTACTTTCCTTCTCCTCATTTACACCATTATATCCTCACTGGTCTTGCTGTTCCTCAAATACACAAAATATGCAAAGTTTTATAATTCCCAAGAATAATCCTAATGCATCTTCATTTAGTAAATCTAATGCTTTATGTAATAGAACATTTTTGGCTGACAGATCTGGGGGCCAAAAAGTAATCTCTACTCTCTCGCCCCAATTCTGTCTATAACCATTCATGGGCATGAACACCTTCATCCCATAAAGGAAAGAAGAGGGAGGAAACTGAATTAAGGGTTAGTAACAGAGAAGTATCGAGGACAAAGTACAGCCTCATATCTGTTCTCCGTGGGACTCCTTGCCTGAGAGTAAATGCTTATAGTAGAAGAATAAGGGCCAAAAAAAAGATAGAACTTTTTTCCATGAGAAATGAAATTCGGAAAAGAGATTACGACCAGAAACCAATCAAGAGGCACTTTGTGATATTCTGGATACTAGCAGCATTTGTTGAAGGCCAGATGACATAGTAGGGCACAGAGTTGGGGAGAGGGCTCCTACAAACTAATCTCAGAAGCCACCTATGGCATCCTTGATATAAGCACTGGCTTTGTCCTCATGACAGCAAAGGGTCTTTGTCAATGAACTTCTTGTGTTTTGGATGTACACCTTTGAGAGTCAGAGGAGAGATGGCAGGAAGTCTATGGTAGTGACAGCTGAGAGAATGATTTCCAGCCATCTGTGAAGTGACAGTTGACTCCTGGAAGTAACTGGTAACTAAGAACACTATGAAGAAGGTTAATTTCCACGAACCAGGCGAGTGGGGCTGGCATTGGGAACCCCAAGCCACCTTAATCTGCTCACTAAAGTATATGTGTCTCTATGTGGAAGTCACGGGCTGGTGATATCTGTAACATTTAGATTCTGCCTATAGGTGAAGCACAATTTTTTTCTTTTCTTTTTAAAGCTTTCTAATGGAGAGTAAATAAACATGGTCTTTTGTGTCACTAGCTCCAGGCTCATTTTCGTTGGCATTCACACTTTTATTTGATGTCCTGGCCATACACAGAATTATACAATGAAATGTTCTTATATCATACTTCACTTTCACCAAGAAATAAACCAATTTTAAAATTCAAGATTTTAAAAAATTACAGATGTAATTGGTTAAGATGAAGTATTGATATGACTAGGATCCTTAGAAAGAGGGGAAATTTGAATACATGTGCACGTAGGGAGAATGCCATGTAAAAACAAAGGCAAAAATAGGGGTGATGTATCTACAAGCCAAGGAAAGCCAAAGATTTCCAGCAAACCACCAGGAGCTAGGAGAGAGGCGTGGAACAGATTCTGTCTCACAGCCCTCAAAAGGAATCAGCACTGCTAATATACTTTGATCTCAGGCTTCTAGCCTGCAGACTGTGAAACACTAGATTTCCACTATTTAAGCCACCCAGTTTGTGGTACGGTACTTTGTTACAGCAGCATTAGAAGATTAATACAAGCTCAGATGAGGTCAAGGAAATGCAGAAGTGATCAAGAAACTACTGCAAAAATCTTCTGAAAGATTCTAGAGAAGAGGAAAGATGCCAAAGCACCACAGGTGGGGTAATTTTATAACTTTTAAAGGCAAAGGACATGAATTCTGCAAATCAGATAAGCTTACGATGAACCCATTAAAATTAGTAGGCAAATGTTTGTGTAACAACTTTTAAAAAGTTCCAATATGGGTTCACTAAGAACAACACTTTTATTTTGATTCACTTATTATGCTGGTAGATTAAAATGTGTGGACTTTGTTCATCCTGAACTTATACATCTGAAGAAACCTCTCCCAATATTCTTAAGGTCAAAATGGAGAAATATGCAGGAAATAACATGAGAGTTAGGTACTTTCATAACAGGTTGAACAACCACACCCAAAAAGTGTTGATGAATGAAAAGATGTTAACTTGAAGAGAAGTCTCAAGTTGTATGCCATGGGGCTACTTTAACCTGATTGAAAAGAAATATGCAAAGCATGTTTGTCAAACCTGTGGATGACACGAAGCTGACAAGGATACCTGATCCTCTGAATGGCTGAGTCTGGATTCCAGAAATCATCTAACTCAGGAATCACTGAAGGAACTAGAGATGTTTAACCAAGAGATAAGGAACAAGGGAAGGTAGATATGAAAGCTCAAGGGTAGAAATATGTAAGATGTAGGAGCAATGAAGTTCTTGCAGGAAAAATTTGACATCTTAATGAAAGAAAGAATATTTCACTTCTCTCTACCGCTATCACCCTAGTTCTAATTAATATATTTTACTTAACTATTATTGCTGGTTTCCTCATATCCACTAGTTTCCCCATTTCTTCTCTTGCATTTTCCAATTTTCTCAAAAACTCGTTAAGCCATCTTTTATAAACTGTAACCAAAATGACCTTCTGTACCATTTCAAGGTATGATTATGGTCATACTTAAATTTTTACTTTAAATATAACAGGCTAGGGCTCTCGCTTGCCCTAGAAGTGCAGTCTACATGCCATACTGCAAGGAGGAGTAGGAAGTATTAATCAGTTTGCTACTCTCAAGACTACTGGTCTTTTATCACCCATCAATGCTGGTCTCATCTGTCATGGCATCCATCATCCTGGGTCCCTGTTCAAGCCACAGTGGCTTGATGATCTGGTTTCACTTGGTGACCAGCTCAGCCATGATTTACACTTACCAAAATTGGCTGCTCTTCCTCAGCATACGAACTACCCTGATGACATCTACACAACTTTCCAGCATCAGCCCCATGAGCTCAAAAGCTCTTCTCAGTGTTGGTCCCCAGCCTGTGTTCTTCCTTTCTGTCCTCAAGTAAATTTTTCCTCAAGGTAGTTTTATATCACGATTTTCACTGCCCTTTCCTGAGACTGGGTTATGGTCAGGGCCACACAGCTCCATCCCAACAGAGACCAGGTATTAGTTCTTTCTCTTCCAGAAAGCCCTGAGCATCTTATGTAAATTGGCCGCCTCCTCCCCAGGAACCAGCTTTACAGAGCAGAACACACCTGTATTCTCAGGGAGTGGTGGCCTTTTATTAATGAAGTCAGAAAGCTTTCTGTTCTAAGACAATGGCTGTGTTCTTGCTCTACATTCATTTAACTAAAAAAGTCATTTAAGTAATACAGAAAAATCAGCCTTTCTAAATTTAAATACTTGCTACCCCCCCCCCAAAATCTATAAATCAAATCCTGCCAACTCAGTGTTCAAAATCTTTCAATAGCTGCTCATTTGCATTAGAAGAAAAATCCACACTTCCTCCCATGATCTACAAGAAAGTATTTATCATATGGGTCCTTCCTACCTCTCCAGCCACAACATGTCTCATCCTTCATCTCGCTCACAAATACTAGTTCCAACTGCCTTCTTTCATTGCTTTGATGAACAAAAACATTATCTCCCTCCTTAGGGCCTTGCACACATATATACTCCACTGCTCTGTGAGGATCCCCTCCTTACCTACTCTTTAGCTAAAATTTCACCTCTTCTAAATATTTAATATAAACTAAAGCCCTAATACTCTTTTTCACAGGCCTCTTATACTTTTTTTTTCATATCACCTATCATAAACCATCATTAGGTATTTCTGTGTATGCTTACATTTTTGATGTAAGGCCAGAGCCATGTTTGTTCTGTTCATTACTAGAGAATAAGTTCAGTGCCTGGCACATAGCAAACAGCAGGAAATATTGTATTAAATAACTAAATAATAACTAGAAGTGCCCCAAAACAGAACCACCAGTTTTGCAATCTTGGAAAACATCTTCATTGCATATCAAAGGTTTTGCAGAAAGGATTGCTGAGTTAGAAACATCAACTACGTGAACTCTAACTTTCTAGTTCTGGAATTAATGCTTTATAAGACGTAAGCTGATACGGATTATAAGACATGAAGGTCATTATAAATCTGAGAAGTAAGTAAAACTTTCAGAGAGGAATTACCTGAGATAGGACTAAGATAGAACTTAAAGGAAATGTTTGACTTGGAATAGCACAAGATAGAGAATTTCCGAGGTGTGAAAAAGAACACAGGGAAACATAAAAAAGGGAAATGAGAACATCTTGTGTTAAAAGATCAATCTGACTTCTTTTAAGAGAGGCATGAAATAACAAGTTAAGCAGAAATGGTAAGGTCAGTTGATAAAGGGTTTGAACTGAGTTCTAATTTCCACCTCTTGGTCAGAGGAGTGATGAAATTAGGAAGAGTCATCTGCCTATAATTAATATGTTAGAGGGGAAAGTAGCTAAAGGTAAAGGGCCACTAAGAGGCTACTAACCTACCATAATACTTATGAAGTAAAGACCAGAGTGACAGTCTCGATATCTAACAATTACATACATTGGTACACTGCAGAGAGGCTGCAGTTCCCACAAGCACCAGCAGGAGAGAACTGGCAAGGGACTATCATAGCTTCAGGAGTCCACATGGGTACTTGGCATTTGCTAGGGGAGGTGGGCGGATTACCAGCACTGCCACCACGGGTACCATCTTTTTTGAGGCAGCCTGTGCCCCCACTGGCCTGGGAGAGGAGTTTCATAGGAAGATGGAGGATGCTATACATAAGCTGAGACAGGCCGGCTCACTAGCTGATACCATGTTAGTCAACAGGGTACTCACGAAGCTTTCTTCATGGATAGAATCTAGATACTCATGGAACTTGGGGCTAAAAGCTATTCATCAAACCTGCACAAAAGCATTTTAGTATTTTAGCAACCAGCATAACCGTACCTGCAAGTGCTTGCTGAATGTCAGCCCCGGGTAAAGAAAGCTTAGAATGAGACAAGGAGAAGTAGGATGAGAAAGGTCAGGATCAAACCAAGAGATATCTTACAGGAAAAGAATAAGAAACTAGAGGACAGGCTAAGTATGAGAAACAACATTTAGTAATCAGTGATTCCAAGATTTCAAGCCTAAAGAACCATATGGAGCACAGGGCTATACTAATGACAGATAAGATATTTTGGAAAGAGAATTTGAGTGAAGTGGTATATAAGAGTTCTGAGTTTTTAGTATTTTGAGCTTAAAATGTTACTTATAGTTATTTCTAAATATCCTAAATATAGCTAGAAATATTCGTCTTAAGTTCAGACCTGGACTCAAAGTTTCAGACTTTGGGAAAAACTAAGGAAAACTAAGGATAAATGTGATAATTGTAGAGAAGCTCTTTAAGTACTGAACACTACAAAGAATGATTGATAGAGAAATAGCTTTTAGAATAAAATAAATTAAAATCAACCAAAATATACCATTAAATTAAAAATTATGGTGTTACACAAGTACTGAATAAATCATTCAGTAAACCCAACATTCATTCAAAACAGTGATGCTTAATCCAGGAGGCACACCAGAATCATGTGGGTAAATCATTTAAATACACTGATTGCTATGGACTAAATTGTATCCACCACCCCCCTCCAAATTCATATGATGAAGTTATAACCCTCAATTTCATGGTACTTAGAAATGGGGCCTTTGTAAGATCATTAGGTTTATATGAGGTCATGAGGGTGGGGCCCTCATAATGGGGTCAGTGTCCTTTTAAGAAGAGATACCAGAGGGTTTTCCCTCTCCTTCTCCCTCTCTGCCACAAGACGACGACACAGTGAGATGGCCGCTATGGGCAAGTTGGGAAGATTCCCTCGACACAAGACCCAACAGACCCAACTATGCTGGTATCCTGATCTCAGACTTCCACCCTCCAGAAATGTGAGAAAATAAATTTCTGTTGTTTAAGCCACCCAGCCTAAAGTATTTTGTTATGGCAGCCTGAGCAGACTAATACACTGATATTTGACCAATTAAATGAGAACCACTGGTTTAAATCATATTCAAAGATTACAGAAATAACTATATCTAATTTAGTCACCCAACTAATTTAACTGAAATATTTTAGTAGGAAGATCTGTGACCTAGCAGAAAAGTATCCAGCACACAGTTAGCACTCTAGAAATGCTTGTTACATGAACAGATACATGAATGAATGAGAAATGCATACATGTATGACTAAATAAAATGATCTTGTGAGAGAACATATATAAAGTAAAATATCATAAGCTGAAAAATTATAGAAACGTATTCTTCAATGAAGAGATATACAACAATAAAGATTTATCTGATAATGAAAACAGTTTTAAACACTGAGGAGTCAGAAATTTAAAACCATGTATATATTACTCATTTTAATTATACAACAACCTCTTTAATTATTCAATGATACACAATAAACATTTTAAAGATTAATTCTTTAAAAGTATTTTTTATTAAAATTAGCATAACCTTGAGATTGCTTTTTATCTAGTTTTGCTGAAGTTTCTTACGGTGGAAAAGTCTGACATTTCAATTTGGGCTAAGAAGCACACTTTGCTGTTTCACTAAACCTAAATAAAAATAAGTTATAGCATGTATTTCAGCAGAAGCAAAACTCAGGAAAAATTCTTAATTTAGTATTTCTAGCTCATCTAAGGATATTGTTTCCATTTACTAAAGAGAGAATTATAGATATTTAAAGTAAAATGTAAATACTGTGCCTTGGAGTATAAGAATCCCATTTGCAGTTTCCTTAGTATCAACTGATATTCATAAGTAACCCATCTCTGAGTTACAATGACTACTAAATATCATGCAGCCTATGGGAAGATAACCTGGAACATATGCCCAGAATTGCCCAGAAAAGGTACTGGAGAAGAAGGTATAGCTGAAATTTCAAAAAACAGCACCCATTCTCTGAGGACGAGGCACTTGATCAAGAGAGCATTATACTCCAAACTTGATGTAAATTTCACAAACTCAATTGCCAAAATATTGACCATAAAAACACCTAAGAGTATCTAAAAACGTCTCTAAGAATTGTGACTCAAGCCTGGGCCCCCCAAATAAAACTGCTGATAATTACATGTAAACTATGATTTTTTTTCTCATTGATTATCAAAGCAACAAGTTCTCATTATATAAAATCAGTATATATAGAGATAGATAAGCCAGCATCCACAAATCTACCCCTACTTTTAACATTTTATCATATCTCTTTTTGTTGCTTCTTTTCAAAGAGAGTTGAGAGCACAAATGGATAGATAAATAAATTATGTATTATTATTCTTTTCAAGGAGTTGAGACTATATGTAAATTATATACATATATAATATGCATTATATATTATTTACTCCTCTGAAATGGTCTAATCATTTCCCATTTCATTAAGAAAATCATCACACAATTTTCTAATGTTGCATAATACTTCCCTTTATGTAGCAACTATAATTTACTAAGCATTGTTTCCAAAAATAATGCTTCAGTGACCATATTTATGCATAAACTTCTGTCTGTACTTCTGATTAGTTTCTTAATATTAGAATATTAAAAGAGGCATTAGTAGATCAAAAACCAGTGAGGACATTATAAGGGTCCTGATATATACTACAAAATTTCCTTCCAAAATGAAGCACCAATTTATATTCCTACGAGTATTGTGTGAAAACTACAATGTTACCAATAATGTCAATCAAAGCAACACAACATTAGCAATGTAAAATAATCTCAGTAATTTTAATCTTTTTTTAATATCCTGGGTGAAGCATGATATTTCACTTTTTAATGTGTATTTCATGCTCACAAATAGGGATGAACATTTTTTTTCTTCTTGTAATTTTTAAAACATTATAAAGATGAGTTTGTCATACAAGCTATTAGCTCCTAAGATTAAAAAATTTTTGACAACTGCCAACTTAATGTCAGTTACTGAACGGCTGAATTATTATTGTCTTTATATTTTAAGACTGAGATAATACATTGAATATGTAGTAAAATCAAGGTTGATGGTATACTTTATAATAAGATGGTTTATTTTGCTAATTTAATACAACTGTGGAATCATTTTAGATGTTCAAGTTAAATATGGGGGTTCTAGAAATATTCAGTAGTTGGAAATAATCAGACTTGTAATATAAATTGACATGCAACATTTTAAAACATTTTATTAGTGAATAATCATATCTAAAAAATTAAAGTTCCATCTCTGCTATAATTACCAAATAGATAAGAAAAAAATTAAACTCTGCACAGTTAAGCAAATAGTTATACTGTATAATATATATAATACCAATTCTCTTTCTCAGGACTTTTTTAATCACAATTACTTTTGCTGACAAATATTTTAAATCCCAAGGTTCATAACTGATTTAATATTTTTCAAGTACCCAGAAACCTCCACATTTAGCCTTTCTGTGCAGCACATGAGTTACTTAGGTGACTTTTATGAGCAATCATATCCATGAGATTCTATGGCTTAATAAGATATAATTAAATTTAATTAACAAACTCTCCCATCCTTATTTCTTCGGGTATAAGGGGAAATAGTGATTCTTATACTAGAGAGTATTGTATTCTGGACCTGGCACATAGAGCACAGAGATGCTCAATAAATGTTAATCCCTTCCCTTCACTCCTTGCTCTCCCACCCTTCCCTCTCTATCAGTATATACTTGCTGACAAATCAATTATTTACATTTAATTAAATGTGTGATAAAATATGATATAATTACACGATACATCACCAAGTATCTTCATACCCTATTAATGTTAGATACAATCTGCCAAAGTACAGGATCATATCAAAGGACACTTTTCTGACTCAATATTGAAAAACGAAAGACACTGTGACTTATACATTTTTGCAGTTAACATGTAGTAATTAACCAGAAGTTAGGTCAGCTATATCATACTATATTGTTGGTTCTAGACCTTCACTGTGCATCAGAATTATCCAGGGAAATTAAAGGATCATTACAGATGCCTGAACCCACCCCTGAAGATTTTGATTAAATTGGTCTGGGGTGCGGCCAAGCATTAGTATTTTTTAAATATCCCCAGATGATTCTAATGTTCAGCCAGAATTAAGAACCACTGATCTCAAGTCAAAAGGAGATAAGCTACAGAGGAGTAAAGTGACTTGCAAAGGAAGCCAGTGAAGAAGCCGAGCCTAAGAATCCAAATCGTCACTTTTAGGAACAGTAAGAAAAATCTCACTCTAGAGTTAAAAGGGGTTTGAGTCTGATGTTACATAACCTGAAAAGATTTAAACACATTCAGGCAGGTACCACATTTAATCCGCATTTAACCTTAAACAAAATGCTGATGGTCAACAGTCATCCTTGCTGTTGTCGCAAATAGTCTTCCCATCACACTACCTTAATTACATAACTAATATTCCCTTTGCATCTTAAAGAAAAAAAAAACTTTAAAGACTAACATAAAAATGAGCACTTTTTGCTACGTAAGAAGAAATGTCTTCACAACTAATCTACTCTATACAAAAATGAACAGAGTAAAATATGGCAGAATCACTCCAAAGCAAAGCGCTCTCTCACTCTGTCCTGGTTAAAACCTGTTTGTCTGGGGATTGGCTCAGCTGCTCTAGTTCCAGCTTCCCAGCCTTCCAAGGCACTGACATGACCTCAGTCATCTCTTTGCTGCAGCTAGATCCAACTAACAAAATCCAACACATGCAGGCACTTGTTTCTCCATTATCCAGTGCCTTCAAGGGCAGCAGAGAATCGGGAGCCAGTCACCCCTTCTAGCCTTGCCCTAGATAGTTTTTATCCTCAATATTTAAACACTCTCCAAAGGTGATCAGGCAGATAGACACATGAATGATCAGTAGTAGAATGACCAAATGGAGACAAACAAAATATAATATTAGCTAGTTGGATTATAGAGTTTTAGGGAAGAAAAGCATCTGGAAAACCAACTGAGTTTACCTATCACTGATGAAGATCCAGAGGCTTATTTGGTTGGGGATTCTACATACGGAAAGTCACCTTTCCTCCCTCTCTCCCACCCTCTCTCCCTCCCTCCCTCCCTCCACTCCTTCTTTCTTTTCATTTGCAAAGATAAAGAGAAAATAGATTACTAAAGAGGTTGGAGAAGGAGAAAAATACTTTGAGTATTACTTTATGAGATGTAAATATTATATACATGCTTCTTGAGAGCTGGGTAACTGTGTCCATATGAAGAGTTGGGATGCCTTTCAAAAATCCCATCTCATCTCCTTTTTGAGAAGAGGGACCCTACCTTATGAACAGTATCAACTATAATCTGAACACATTATCCCTACAATTTTGCATTTATCAATAATTGGTAGTAACAGACTCTGAGGTCAACATGTATGATGAATACTCATCTTACTGTGCTCTACAACTTACCACTGGAGGAAACGCCTGAGTTTTCCTTTTCTACCTCTAACTACCTCCTGATTTTAGAGCACGACACACAGAAAAAAAAGCTACTAAAACTAACATGATCTCTTTCCTCCACTGCTAAAAAAGAATGTCCTAAAAATCTGGGATATAAATTAGAAAACACTATCTCCTATCCTAACATACAAAATGTATGTGTTTAACAATCCCTCCCCCAACCAGTACTCATCTTTAAAATGAGGGTAACATGAAACCCACCCCACTGTGATTTTATAGCATTAAATGACATAAAGCAAACCCCTTGTACTTGGCACATTTTAAGCCCTTAATAAATGATACTTATCAGGCATATAGTAAAAGCTCTGCTCCTTTAGATGCAATGAAGAGTTGGCTCTCATTTTCATTTTTGTTTCATTTATAAAAATTATGTGGTATTCTACTTAGTAATATAGGTTGGTTTAGGGTATATTTATATTTTAATGCATAACATTCAAGGTAACTGACACAGAGCACATAGGTGACTCTCCTTATGTTATGTCCTCTAAAGTAATGCTTCTCAAAGGACCTGTGAAGGATCACCTTTTTTAAAAATTCCCAATTTGTCACAGACAAATACCTTTGTTTAATACAATAAAAGCAAAAGTTGAAAAATACAAAATACAAGCTCCAAATTTTTATTACTCTGTCAATTTTTTCCAAAAATTTTAAACACTTAACTTCTATGTTTATCTCAAGGCCAACTAGTAACAAACACTTCCTGGTCCATAGACTGCACATTAAGTAGAACTGTTATAAAGAATATCTGATGTTAGGAATGATGGATAGGGACTGTTTTATACTAAAACCAACTAAAATTAAAAAATAAAAATCCTTCTCTTACTGATGATGTTTCATTTACATGGACCACAATAATTCAAATGAGATATAAAAAAAACAATAAAATAGCCAGTATACCATTTTCAGCCCTTCGTAAAAACATCTTTAATCTACTACCTTGAAAGGCTATTGAATGAAGGAACTGGATTTTAACTTAATATTGATTTAGTACAGAGCAGTATAGAATAACTCCTATACTGTAGAATTGTCACTAAATAAACTATGATAAACAACCAGTAAGAGTAACCTCACAAATTTACATTTAAATTATTAAATGAAGTCCCTCACACTAATCTAACTACAATATATTTTGGAACATTTGGCGACTTTAACAGAACCTGTTGCTCCTCCAGACAGTACTAAAAAAAAGTGCTATGTACCCGTATAGAGTTAAAGAGAAACCCCAACAGTATAAAGACAATAAAGTCAATAATATATTAAGATTTTTAGTTTTTCTTATAGAATGTATAATGTTTATTATGCCTTGTATTTTCTCTTCTTTTATGGTTTCAACACAACCTCTTACCAGTTTTAGCATTAATGCAAATAACAGTATAGACTCTACCTACACAGTTGAACTTTATTAGGGCTGTCCTTTTATACACATATATATATATATTTTATATATATTTAAATACATGTATATATTTTTATATGTGTATAAAATAAAGGGATGCATATACCCCTTTATTAACAAAAAAAAAAATCTCCTATATCCCTATCCCTAAGAAGACAATAATACAATGAAACAATGCAAGGTGGAGAGAGAACATTCTTGTGTCTATAATGATAAAGTTTGGATTAATCAGTAAATCACTTCATACCTTTCAAGCCTATCTAAAAAAAATCTCAGAAACCATGAAATGTTTTCAATGGTTATTTAGAAGTCCAACACGCTATCCACTGAGCAACAGAGCCACCTTCGCTGGTTATTTAAAACACTATATAGTGCTTGGGATTGCAAAGGAAGGTAAGAGATAGTCTCTAAACCAGCATTACTGGGACTTCCCTGGTGGTCCAGTGGCTACAACTCAGCAATTCCACTGGAGGCGCAGTTTTGATCTAAGGGGAACTAAGATGCCACATGCCATGTCATGGCCAAAAATAAATAAATAAATAAATTAATTAATTAGAAAAACAGCATTACGCATTATTTCTCCCATCCAAAAGAGCTTTTCTCTTTGGACAAAATTCAACACCCATTTATGATAAAAACCCTCCAGAAAGTAGGCATAGAGGGAACTTACCTCAACATAATAAAGCCCATATATGACAAACCCACAGCCAACATCTTTCTCAATGGTGAAAAACTGAAACCATTTCCTCTAAGATAAGGACCAAGACAAGGTTGCCCACTCTTACCCCTATTATTCAACATAGTTTTGGAAGTTTTAGCCACAGCAATCAGAGAAGAAAAAGAAATAAAAGGAATCCAAATCAGAAAAGAAGAAGCAAAGCTATCATTGTTTGCAGATGACATCATACTATACATAGAGAATCCTAAAGACGCTACCAGAAAACTACTAGAGCTAATCAATGTATTTGGTAAAGTAGCAGAATACAAAATTAATGCACAGAAATCTCTGGCATTCCTATACACTACTGATGAAAACTCTTAAAGTGAAATTAAGGAAACACTCCCATTTACCATTGCAACAGAAAGAATAAAATACCTAGGAATAAACCTACATAAGGAGACAAAAGACCTGTATGCAGAAAACTATAAGACACTGATGAAAGAAATTAAAGATGATACAAACAGATGGAGAGATATACCATGTTCTTGGATTGGAAGAATCAACATTTTGAAAATGACTATACTACCCAAAGCAATCTACAGATTCAGTGCAATCCCTATCAAACTAGCAATGGCATTTTTCACAGAACTAGAACCAAAAATTTCATAATTTGTATGGAAACACAAAAGACCCCAAACAGCCAAAGCAATCTTGAGAAAGTAAAACAGAGCTGGAGGAATCAGCCTACCAGACTTCAGAATAAACTACAAAGATACAGTAATCAAGACAGTGTAGTACTGGCACAAAAACAGAAATACAGATCAATGGAACAGGATAGAAAGCCCAGAGATAAACCCATGCACCTATGGTCACTTATTTTTGATAAAGGAGGCAAGAATATACAATGGGGAAAAGACAGCCTCCTCAATAAGTGGTGCTGAGAAAACTGGACGGCTACATGTAAAAGAATGAAATTAGAACACTCCCTAACACCATACACAAAAATAAACTCAAAATGGATTAAACACCTAAATGTAAGGCCAGACACTATAAAACTCTTAGAGGAAAACACAGGCAGAACACTCTGTGACATAAATCACAGCAAGATCCTTTTTGACCCAACTCCTAGAGAAATGGAAACTAAAAAAAAAAAAATAAACAAATGGGACCTAATGAAACTTAAAAGCTTTTGTGCAGCAAAGGAAGCCATAAACAAGACGAAAAGACAACCCTCAGGATGGGAGAAAATATTTGCAAAGGAAGCAACTGACAAAGGATTAATTTCGAAAATTTACAAGCAGCTCATGCAGCTCAATATCAAAAAAACAAACAACCCAATTGAAAAATGGGCAGAAGACCTAAATAGACATTTCTCCAAAGAAGACATACAGTTGCCAACAAACACATGAAAGGATGCTCAACATCACTAATCATTAGAGAAATGCAAATCAAAACTACAATGAGGTATCACCTCACACCAGTCAGAATGGCCATCATCAAAAAATCTAGAAACAATAAATGCTGGAGAGGGTGTGGAGAAAAGGAAACCCTCTTGCACTGTTGGTGGAAATGTAAATTGATACAGCCACTATGGAGAACAGTACGGAGGTTCCTTAGAAGACTAAAAATAGAACTACCATATGACCCAGCAATCCCACTACTGGGCATATACCCTTAGAAAACCATAATTCAAAAAGAGTCATGCACCATAATTTTCATTGCAGCTCTATTTACAACAGCCAGGACATGGAAGCAACCTCAGTGTCCATCGACAGATGAATGGATAAAGAATATGTGGGACATATATACAATGGAATATTACTCAACTATAAAAAGAAACGAAATTGAGTTATTTGTAGTGAGGTGGATGGACCTAGAGTCTGTCATACAGAGTGAAGTAAGTTAGAAAGAGAAAAACAAACACCGTATGCTAACACATATATATGGAATCTAAAAAAAAAAAAAATGATTCCGAAGAATCTAGGGGCAGGACAGGAATAAAGACACAGATGTAGAGAATGGACTTGAGAACACGGTGAGGGGAAAGGGTAAGCTGGGACGAAGTGAGAGAGTGGCATGGACATATATACACTACTGAATGTAAAATAGATAGCTAGTGGGAAGCAGCTGCATAGCACAGGGAGATCAGCTCGGTGCTTTGTGACCACCTAGAGGGGTGGGATAAGGAGGATGGGAGGGAGATGCAAGAGGGAGGAGATATGGGGATATATGTATATGTATAGCTGATTCACTTTGTTATAAAGCAGAAACTTAACACATCATTGTAAAGCAATTATACTCCAATAAAGATGTTAAAAAAAAGAGCTTTTCTTCTTCCAGATGTCAAATTAAAAGCTTCCTTACCTAAAGTAGTCCAGAAAAGACATCAGAAATGAAATGGAATAGATACCTTCACTCCAATCTGCCTTAAGAATGCCCTAGGAAAAGGACTTATATTAGCTTTCTTCACCTTGAGGTTTTTCTGGTGACTGACACTACCTACTCTGAAGATGATTCTGAGGTTACAAAAACAAATGAGTTTCAAATGGAGAAGAGCCTTCCCTAGGTCCAAATTAAATTTATATTTCATTTCAAGAAGCAATGATTAAAAATGTTTAACATCTGCAAATGGAAGTAACTTTAAGACCCCAGTGTATAAGGTCACAGTCAGCTATCAAAAAATAACCCAGTGCCTTTCAAAGTACTTTTAATCAGTCTCTGTATTCCATCATACATGGAATAGAGTACAGCTTGTTCCATGTTTGGTCCAAGATGCTAATGATAGTAGCTGTGGCAATCAAATCAGTAGCACAAATGATAGCACATTAACACCTAAAGTGCAAAGGAACATTCTTACCACTTTATTCTCACTTTAGTTCTGTCCAAAGGACAGGAAATAATGTCATTCCTCCCTTAACAAATGAACCTACCATTTCAGATAACTGATCCATAACCAGTTACCAGTATTCAAAATTGGCACTTAGAAGAACACTGTCACCATGGAAGCCAACAGGAAGTGAATTCCGGGCTGTAAACCTGAATCTGCTACACAGATTTTTCATATTTTTGGTAAAACCAAGATAGAAGCACATAGAATGCATAGTTTTAGGGGCTTCCCCGGTGGTGCAGTGGTTAAGAATCCACCTGCCAATGCAGGGGACACGGGTTCAAGCCCTGGTCCGGGAAGTTCCCATACGCCACGGAGCAACTAAGCCCGTGCACCGCAACTACTGAAGCCTGCGCACCTAGAGCCCATGCTCCGCAACAAGAGAAGCCACTGCAATGAGAAGCCCTCACACTGCAACAAAGAGTAGCCCCCACTTGCCGCAACTAGAGAAATGCAGCAATGAAGACCCAATGCAGCCAAAAATAATAAATAAATAAAATAAATATAACGCATAGTTTTAAAGTTGTGGCGATTTTCATTTTTTCAATTATATTATAATTTGTGACTGGCATCCTTCAGATGGCACAGATGTACTATCCTAGAAATAACTATTTTCTGTACCCAGGAAAGCCAAGACATGATTAGAAGCTGTCAAGGTATCTGTTTGCCCAACTTTTCTCCAGCTGGAGCAAAGGTAATAAGCTCTTGAAGAATACAGAGAAAGTAGAAAAAGAAAAAATTTTCAGATTGAATCTTCAATGCTGAATTAAAATGCACAGTGCAGTACAGTACTTGACCATAAAATGCAGTTCAAACAAAAATAAACCAGAGCACTTCACAATTCACCAAGACAAGTCTGGAGGTTGTTTTTGAACCTCTTCTTTGTTTCCAACATAAAATCATTATGGCATTTTAAACAGAAATAAGATGTCAATCTCTGAAGATACCAATAACTCATTATCAGAAATTAACAAAAAATATACATAAAGACCCAGAGCATACAGCTAAAAGTTTTGATAGGACCATATATATTATTTAAAAGAAGGAGGCCTCAGTTATATTGAGTTTGTAGAAAAATATACTGTTGACTTTACTAATAATGAAGTATTCCACTCTTTCTGTCACATTCCCAGTTGTACCAGAGGAAGAAAAAAAAAAGCAGTGCTTCCTCAGCATTCCTGCTACTCTACAACAGCATGCATGAAGGCATCAGGATGGAAGCAAGTATGACCAACAGGGCAGCTGAAAACAGATTTTTTTTCTACTCTAGAATATTGTGGAGTAGGCAGTAATGGAAAAATACGAGAGTAAGACAGCATGGAGGCAAGAAAATAATTGGAGCCTCAAGCCCATAGAGTAGTCATGCTAATGAGAATACAAACAATAACAATAATAAGTAACTGAGCTCCTATACTATTCCAAATACTATAGAGGAGGCTTCATTACATACCTCATCTAATTCTGACAAAGTCAACAAATATAAGTATTATCGCTTGTCCTTATATAGGTATATCAACTGAAACTCAGAGGTATTAATTTATTCACACAAGGTCACTTAGTAGCTAGCAAGTTTTTGGAGTAAAATGATGATAGATTGTGATCAACGATGATAGACAGACAGACATGTATACATGTTTATCACAGCTAACAGAGACACTTGGACTTTAACCTATGACTGACTGTCTCCAGAGCCTGGACTGCCTATAAAAATATCTTATTAACGCTTACAAAAGGTAAACCGATTTATCAAGTCAGCACACTAAAAAGGAGAGGCTTAATATAAGTTTAGCAGGTACCTGATGAACGTACATTGCATGAAAGAATAAATGAAGGAGTGCGTGAGGACAAAAGATGAATAGGCGTTTTTTTTTAAGGAAAGAGTAGGAACTCTCTTTAAACTTTCTTATTGTTACCTTCATTCCCTGAAAGAAAAGGTCTTCTTAAAACTACAACTTGATCTTCAATAAATGTTTGTTTTATAAACTTTGGATAATTAATACAATATTTGAAGGGAACTTAACAAATAACTATTATAAAGTGTATATAGATTTCTAAAATGTTGTTATAACTTAGAACAATTATTACAGAAAAACACACTGTAAATTTTTTTAACAATCACAAATAAAGTCATCAGATTTATAAGGAAAATGTTAAAATTATAAAAAGAATAGTATATTTTGAAATGTACTGAATAAAAGGAATGCTAATTATGTCCTATAAAGGGCACATTCAGAATATGTATATATTTTCTGCATAAAACTGTGTTTTGTTTCCTTTATTTTAGTTCTCACTTCAGATTCTATTTGCACTACAGGTGAAGTATAGGAGTAAAATATAGGAGAAAAAGAGGGTTAACTATTCCATGCCCTGCAAAAACCCTCAGGAAAAAAAAAATTATCTTGGTGGTGTGATGAACTGGGAGATTGGGATTGACATATATACACTAATATGTATAAAATGGATAACTAATAAGAACCTGCTGTATAAAAAAATAAAATAAAATTCAAAAAAACATAAAATTCAATTTAAAAAAATTTAAAAAATAAAATAAAATATTCTAAATCAATTTTTAAAAAAATTATCAGCATGGTTAAAACAGAACCTGTTAGTATATCTCTTAGGCTACCCCACAAGTGTTTTAAAGTTTTGTTTTGCTGTGGTTTTGAACCTTATTGTAATCTCTCTACCTCTGCTTCCAACAGACAAAAAAACAAAGAGTTAAAAGGCAAATACAACAGTAAACCACGGGGCAGAGATAGAGCTCTCTCAGCCCATTCCTTAACAAACTTGTTGCCAGGCCTGTCCGCACCATCCTAACTCCTATGTTTCTCTGGCCTTGAGCCAAGAGTATCATTTTACTCCGAGTGAAGAAAAAGAGTTTCATTCTTCCAATCTTGTACTACTTTCACCCCGACGTTGTAATCTTGTTTTTCCACATTTTCTAACTACTCAAACAAAAGCCTTCCCCCTTAAAATATGCACAAAGCATAGGGAAAAGAAGAGAAGGAGAAGGAGGTGTTCTCTCGATAGATAGTACTCATAGTACTGGGTGCTATTTTAAACACTGATAAGAACAAGCATGGAAGCAGGGACTCTGCCTACACCCAGTGAATTCAGGTAATGTATCCATTGTTCCACGTTGCTATGGTCTGGTGACAGGAACCACAACTAGAACAAGCTTGCCCAGCATTTTCCTTTGCATTTAGATGCCAACTTTGATAAGGTCACACCTTAAAAGATCCACATAGCATGCAACACACAGATAGCAATAAAGCCTTCAGCCATTCCCAGACTCAGATAAGACGGTAAAAAGAAGAGGAAATCAGAACAACATTCACAAACGCAAACAGATTTACACAGCCAACCAATTTGTAACTACCACTCTCTAGATCCTCCCTCACACCAGGCATCTAAGTGCAGCCAACAACAAAAGTAGTGGAGAGATTTCACTCCTCCCCCCTCCCTGCTTCTATCCCAGAATTTTCTCAGAGGAGCTCACTGCCTTCCCTCACTGGTCTCCTTTGAGGAGAATCCAAAAGAAGTCCTTCATGGCTGTGTTTCTTTCAATTCCAATGACTCCCTGAAGTGAGTCATTCCTGACCCTTTATTCCCCTGAACCTCCCTGAAGACCTGGCACCTCTCCTAGAGCAGAGCTCTCCTCCATAAGCTACCCATAGAAAGCAATTCCCCAACTGCCTTCCCTCCCAATCATTCCCGGAAGATCCAATCCTCTCCTCCCCTGCTGTTTTCCTTTCCATCCGCTCTCTTAAAGAACCTGACATCACTATTAGTGAAAATACACAAGAGGTTTGGGAAGGAAGGGGTAGAATACCACTGAAGTGAGGGAAAACATGTGCGCGCGCGCGCATGCACACACACACACACACACACACACACACACACAATGAAGGAATATTCTAATTTCTGAACTGTTTTTTTTCTTACCTGAAAGTTTTGTTTATACATAATACATTATATCATCTCTGATATACTCAAACTTTCCCAAATCACTTGATGAAATGATTTTATCTAAAACATTTCAGTAAGTGTAATACACGTGTGTGTATTTCCCTAACGAAAACAACACAATTTACAGAAAGCTTACCAGCTTATAAAATTGTAACCGAAATCCAAAGACAGAAGTGCAAAGATCCTTTTTCACCTCCTATCAAGCACTGAAAATCAGAATTCTGGGGGAAAAAATAACTTCTTCAATAAAAACTACTGATAGATTGGCACCATGCTCAAAATCTCTGTAGTTAAACTGCTGAACTGCTGTGCTGTAGCTTACAGTTTAACCAAACTCTATCACAAAACTCTATTTCGTTGTAATGTTGGCACTAAGATTTAAGAGTTTTGAAACAACTTCTTTTACACTATTTAACTTTTGCCTGTTTCAGATAATATAACATCTCTGGGGCAAAAGATAAATGTATAATCTGTTTGAGAACACTTTCTCCAATCTATATATTTTCATAATCAGAAATATAGTGATAAGAATTAAGTGATTCCATTTTTTTCCTTTTAAAGGTATAAATTTACCTAAACTTACTTTATTTAAATTGTTAAACTTCATCATTGACCACTTCTTTTTAAAAACAGCGTACTACTATAATGACTGATGATAATAAATCAAATAATTAGTATTTAAATATTTTAACGTTGATCCTATTTTAAAATTTTCTTCTGTAGTTTCTAAAATAGTAATTTATGGAAAGAGGGGGCCAAACTCTTTTTCTAAATGAAAAGGCGGTCTAACCACTCTTAAGGAAATATGTTTGTTTTTAGTAGGTTTTCCATTCTGATACCAAATATCTAAAAGCCCTTTGCCACTTGGAAAATCTAAAAGTAAAGTATCTTAAGTCTCACTGTCACATATCTTGTTCATATTCAGTACTATGAGAACACATTAAATAATCCATGTATTTAATATGTGATTAATATATAATACTTGCACAATAGTGCTAAAAAGTATCTAATTTTTAAATACTTTTCAGCTAAAAGGTTTTTCTAAATTATAATGTAATTTTCATTTGAAATATCTCCGTCATTGCACTCATCAGGTCATAAGGTAAAGAAGAGATATATCAGGTGGTTGATAAATGAGAAAAAATTATGAATTTAGAAATAATTATATCATATGGGGGGCCAAATTAGCCTGCTCAGATTCAGAAACACTTTAGGGTTCTCTCAGATACATATGGAAAGGGGGTCATCACAAAGCACTTGGACTGTTAGTAAAAGACAACCAAAATAATGGTCCTCTGAAGATACTTTGTAATCCCTTGCCCTTGAGAACTTTAAGGCTTAGCAGAGCAAGAACATGAAGAATTACTTCTTACTTGGGTGTGATTCATTATATTTATGTCAAGAGATGATAATTGTAAGGTCTCATGGCTTCAAGGCTGTAGCTTTTGAGAGAGGGGAATCTTTGAATCCAAATATATTTCATGCTTCATTTTAAGTATGAATGCATACATGCATTTATCCAGTTTCCATTAGAATCTCAAAATTCTAATTGTAGAATTGTCTCTATTTCTCTCACTATAGAAAGAGCAGATTTGGTCATCTGTTGTGAGACTCTGACTAGAACTTAATAGGTACATAAGTGAATTGTGAATCAAGTTCAGTTATTATGAGAACTATATTCCTACTTTCATGTGTCAGAGTTTTCAGGTTTTCAGTGATAATTTGGATAATTTTCCATGAGATATATATATATATATCTTTCTCAGGAATACTTATGGGAGGAAAAACAATTAAACATACATCACACATACATATTTCTATACTCCTACGCCTTTCTTTGACAATATTTTTGAGAATTTTCAAAAATAACTGGAACATGGTAGAGCATACTACAGCCTGAATTAGAAGTCAGAGCACTTAAAAGTTTATCTATTTACTAACTACAGCCTTGGACAATTCCCTAACTTTTCTAGGTCTCAGTTTTTACGCCTCTAAAATGAAGGGGATTGAAATATCTCTCAAAAGCTATGATTAAATGAAATGAAAAGATTCAGGGGCATGATCCTCAATTAGGCAAAAGGTAACATAAAGACAACAGGGACACCAACTTGAACTGTCAGAAGGATGAAGTGAATATAAATTGAGGAAAAATGATTGAAATTACTAAATAGAAACCCACAAGATATCCCTTTTCAGTGTGTAGCTCACTGAATATTCCCCAAAGTATTCATAATGAGTATTATGTCTGATGTCAACTAGAACAACACTAGCTGCTAAGAAATGAAATAATGAAGACTATATAAGATGTGAAATTATTCCATTGGAAAGCAGGGGATTTGTTTAAATTCAGCAGAATGCTGGCAGAACTTTACATATTTCTTTTAAATTTTACCTGCATTTACATAGCACAAAATAACTTTCCTTACATTAGCTTAATGTACTACTTTTACCATCCCCAATGTCCTGTGATCCGTATTTGGTCTCCATAAGCAGATTTAGATGCATGAAAAGACACAGGGATCACCTTCTAAAAACCCTTAGTGTGGCCCACAATTTCAGAGAGCTGAGCTACATGCTGAGCTACTGAACTGATGTGACCTGAGATCTGATCCCACTTCAGTAGTCATCAGGCTACAGTGGTAGTGTTACTTTACCAAAATAAACCCCTCCTCAATAAGAAAACGTGCCAAGAGTGCTTCCAGGTGCCAACTTCTACTCTTCTGGAATAAGATTCCACTAACAAAGTTAATAAAGCTTTGAACTGTTTTTCTTTAGGAGGTGTGTGATTAGATTCTACTCATCCTGAAATTAAGTCTCAAAGTAGATGTAAAAACACACTGCTTTTTAAATATTATACATATATGCAATACATGTTTATTGTATAAAATTCAGAAATCTAGAAAAGAATATAAAACAAACAAATATCACAATTCCAATACTCAAAGATAACCATTATTAACATTTGATGTATATTCTTCCTATTTTTAAGAAGTATACATACACTTATATATAAGTGGGGTTTTATTTACAAATTTGAGATCCTGCTAAACTTGTGCAGCCTTTTAAATTTCTGTATTTTGAAGAATTCCTATGCCATAATTATCTTTATAGCACATTATTTTTAATAGCTGTATGTTATTCTCTCCAGTGGATATGCTGTTTTTTAAAACAATCAACCATTATTTAAAATCTTTCAAAGAATTTAAATGGAACAGCTCATTCTCCATATGAAATATTCTATTTGAGGAAATGATTTTAAAAGTGATTTTAATAATTGATCCTATCAAACTTTCAGTAAATGAAGAATGAATTTAAACCAAACTTACAACAGTAAAAATTTTTGTAATCAACTTCCCTTTTTCATTCAAATAAATCAAATATTATAGGTAGGAGGAAACTGTGCATACTGCCTTATTAAAATTCATCTTGGAATTTTAGGGTTGCATATCATGATTAATATAACCACAAAACTAATAAATGCTTATAGTCAGCAGTCTTTTTCGAAGACATTCACTCTAATCTTGACCACAACCCTATGAGGCAAGTATATATTGGTACCTTTTTTACAAATTAAGAAACCAGCTTTCTGAAAGGTTAAATAATTCTCACAGCTAATAAATGAATCCTACCAAAACGTTAAGATGTAGCTGTTGAATCCCATGTTGAATAATGTTTGATGTTCTCATTTATATTTATGTCTTGTAAATTCACATTTATTAACTGAATTTTAACCCTAATGAAAACAAACTCCTAACACTAGCACTATTACCATCATGTTACAGCATGGCAATTTGACAATGTTATACTTCAAGGAGATAAGCATAATAAGGTAAAATATATTCAGAGATTTTTAATAATATTATAATTTTCAGAGCTGCATGTTGTATAGTAATGTCCAGGAATTTTTAAGATGAATTCCAGTCCTGATTTTTGTTTAATTGGTTTTTTAAACTACCACTTACACATATTTTTGGATAATAATTGCTTGATGGTTTTAAAGTGTGGAAGCCAAGACAAAATGCAATTAAAATTATTGAATATATACAATAAATAAAACTATCAACAAATGATTTGAGTGTGAGGAATTTAAATCTATGCTGGGGGGAGGGAAAGCAAATGGATGGATTATGCTAGTCTCTTACAGTTACACTTGCATGGAACCATGGGGATGACATTTTTAGTCCCACTTCCAAGGAAAATTACTGAGTAATAGGTTTTTTTTTTTAATTTTCAGTGCTTATTTTTTTTTTGTTGACTACACACACACACACACACACACACACATATATATATATAAAATGTAATATATATTTGCAGGGCTCTAAAAAAGTTTTAAGGTATATATATACAGTGAAAAGTCTTGCTTTAACAAAGTATATAGTGAAGAGTCTTACTTCCAATCCATTCCTCTATCTGCTCAGCTCTCAACCCTTAACCCTCTACCAAAATACCCTCAAAACACATTTTTTGGCTTTCTTACACATCTTTTC